>NC_074667.1:16512859-16812859 GCF_029448725.1 Salvelinus fontinalis
GGAGCTGCAAAGCTCCACAGTGGAGATTGGAGTATCTGTCCATTGGACCACGTTAAGCCATACGCTCCACAGAGCTGGGCTTTGGGGTAAAGTGGCCAGAAAAAAGTTATAGTTCAAAGAAAAAATAAGCGAACACATTTGGTGTTTGCCAAAAGGCATGTGGGAGACGCCCCAAACATATGGAAGAAGGTACTCTGGTCAGATGAGACTAAAATGTTGCTTTTGGCCATCAAGGAAAATGCTATGTCTGGCGCAAACTCAACACCTTCCATCACCCCGAGAACACCATCCCCACAGTGAAGCATGGTGGTGGCAGCATCATGCTGTGGGGATAATTTTCATTGGCAGGGACTGGGAAACTGGTCAGAATTGAAGGAATGATGGATGGCGCTAAATACAGGGATATTCTTGAGGGAAACAGGATTCAGTCTACCAGAGATTTGAGACTGGTATGGAGGTTCACCTTCCAGCAGGATAATAAGCATATTGCTAAAGCAACACTCGAGTGGTTTAAGGGGAAACATTTAAATGTCTTGGAATAGCCTAGTCAAAGGCCAGACCTCAATCCAATTGAGAATCTGTGGTATGACTTAAAGATTGCTGTACACCAGCGGAACCCATCCAACTTGAAGGCGCTGGAGCAGTTTTGCCTTGAAGAATGGGCAAAAATCCCAGTGGCTAGATGTGCCAAGCTTATAGAGACATACCCTAAAAGACTTGCAGCTGTAATTGCTGCAAAAGGTACAAAAAGCTACAAAGTATTGACTTTGGGTGATGAATAATAATAATATGCATATATTAGCAACTATGACTGAGGAGCAGGCCGTTTACTCTGGGCACCTCTGTGCACCTTTCATCCAAGCTGCTCAATACTGCCCCTGCAGCCACAAGAAGTTAACGACTTTATTCATATTTACAGATGGCATACAAGTCTGTTATGTAGGCACATGAAAGTTCACATGTTCCAGAAGGCAATTCTGCCAAAAATTGTGTTTTGATAAATAAAAATAAATGTTCAAATGCCTCTCATGTGAAGTCGTGACTCGTGACATTATGCCTAGTTTCCTGAAACGAATCACAATTTGACAAGCACTTGATAATGCCTCGAATTTCCCGGCGGCAAATACATCATTCACAAGTCATAGGCTAATATTGTCAACATCAGACTATTTTTGATTTAATTTTGTCTTTACATATACTAAATAATATACAGTGCATTCGGAAAGTATTCAGACAGCCTTAATTTCTCCCAAAAAATTACATTACAGCCCTATTCTAAAATGTATTAAATCTTTAAAAAAAGAAAATATCTACACACAATACTCCATAATGACAAAGCAAAAAACGTTTTTTAGAAATGTTTGCAAATGTATTAAAAAGAAAACTTATCACATTTACAGAAGTATTCAGACCCTTTACTCAGTACTTTGTTGAAGCACCTTTGGAAGCGATATCAGCCACAAGCCTTCTTGGGTATGACACTACAACCTTGGCACAACTGTATTTGGGGAGTTTCTCCCATTCTTCTCTGCAGATCCTCTCAAGCTCTGTCAGGTTGGATGGAGAGCTTCGCTGCACAGCTATTTTCAGGGTTCTCCAGAGATGTTAGAACAGGTTCATGTCCGGGCTCTGACTGGGCCACTCAAGGACATTCAGAGCCACTCCTGCATTGCCTTTGCTGTGTGCTTAGGGTTGTTGTCTTTTTGGAAGGTGAACCTTCTCCCCAGTCTGAGGTCCTGAGTGCTCCACAATCTGGAGCACTCATAATCTCTCCACATCTGGAGCAGGTTATCATCAAGGATCGCTGTACTTTGCTCCGTTCATCTTTCCCTCAATCCTGACTAGTCTCCCAGTCCCTGCCGCTGAAAATTCCCACAGCATGATGCTGCCACCACCATGTTTCACCGTATGCATGGTGGAAAGTTTCCTCCAGTCATGACACTTGGCATTCAGGCCAAAGATTTCAATTTAGGTTTCATCAGACCAGAGAATCTTGTTTCATGGCTTTGTTTTTGCTCTGACATGCTAAGTCAACTCTGGGACCTTATAGAAAGGTGTGTGTGCCTTTCCAAATCATGTCCAATCAGTTGAATTTACCACAGGTGGACTCCAATCAGGGTGTAGAAACATCTCAAGGATGATCAATGTTAACAGGATTCACCTGAGCTCAATTTCGAGTCTCAGAGCACAGGGTCTGAATACTTACGTAAATAAGGCATTTCTGTTTTTTATTTGTAATAAATTCACCAAAATTCGAAGAACCTGTTTTTGCTTTGTCATTATTGGGTATCGTGTGCAGATTGATGAGATTTTTTTTTTATTTCATAATTTTAGAATAAGGCTGTAACGTAACAAAATGTGGAAAGAGTTCAGGGGTCTGAATACTTTCCGAATGCACTGTATGTGTGAAATTTGTTTGGATTTAAAATGGACCATTATCATGCACCTGTCTCCAAGCAGGGGAAAAAAATGTCATATATGCACTTAAATAGCAACTGGAGGAAGCTATTCCTTTACTTAATTTGCATTGCCCTCCTGTTATAAAGAGATGCATTGTGCTTAATTTCAGGAAAGTTTAGAAATAAATATAATAGGCCTAGCCTATAGAAAGCTGATGGGATCCTCTTTTTAATGGAGGCCATCACTCTGTTTTCTCACACAATCTTAATTTTTTAATTTAAGCTTTATTCAACTAGTCAAGTCAGTTAAGAACAAGTTCTTATTTACAATGATGGCGTTCCCTGGCCATCTCAGATGGCGCTGGGTCAATTGTGCGCCGCCCTATGGGACTCCCAATCACGGCCGGTTGTGATATAGCCTGGAATCGAACTAGGTCTGTAGTGACGCCTCTAGCACTGAGATGCAGTGCCGTAGACCGCTGCGCCACTCGGGAGCCCCCAATTGCATAGCCTATAGAAATGTTGCGCAACATGAGCTCATGGGCTCTCATGAAGTGTTTGATTTAGATTTCCGAAACATTTGCCCTTGATATTAGAGGGACAATGGAGTGCTGAGTACCAGGCAGTTAGCAAGTTTGGTAGGCTACTAATGTCCATCCGCTGCATCAGAGCTTGGAGAAGCCTAATTACCATGACTAAACGGTCACGTGGAAGTTGACTGCCATCATGACTCGTGACCGCTGGTGTGGTGGTAATACGGTCACCGTAACAGCCCTACCCATAACATAATGCAGCCACCACATCAGCTTGAAAATATGGAAAGTGATACTCAGTAATGTGTTCTATTAGATTTGCTCCATACATTGCGCTTTGTATTCAGGATAAAATGTTAATTGCTTAGCCAAAGTTTTAACATTATTACTTTAGTACCTTGTTGCAAATAGAATGCATGTTTTTGAATATTTTTATTCTGTACAGGCTTCCTTTTCACTCTGCCAATTAGGTTAGTATTGTGTAATAACTAATATTGTTAATCCATCCTCAGCTTTCTCCTATCACAGCCATTAATAACAGGCTATAAGTAACATAAAACAATCCCCATCAAAAATCTGTCAATTTATGGCTGTCCGCATCTGCGTTGGAAGGTCGCCGAGCT
This sequence comes from Salvelinus fontinalis, assembly GCF_029448725.1. Taxonomy (NCBI): domain Eukaryota; kingdom Metazoa; phylum Chordata; class Actinopteri; order Salmoniformes; family Salmonidae; genus Salvelinus; species Salvelinus fontinalis. Next base: position 16,516,415 of record NC_074667.1, read on the forward strand.
ACAGTGGTGTTTGTCAGACCATGAGACATTCCGAAAATCAGCCTTCTCACGAAAACGTCTGTAGCGTTCGAATCATTTGGGCTACAAACTAATATGACTCCACTTTGGAAAGGGGAGACTCTCACAAACATGGTAATGGTTGGTCTACGTCACCAAACAGTGTCACGGGACTCTCTGAATTTAAACCATACAAATGAATGGATGTATGGAGGTAGTTTTTGCCAACAAAAATATATATTTTCCTGAGCTTTCTTATATCTCCTAGACATAGCACATGCATTTTAAAACATTATGATTTATTTTTTTGTAAATGTATGAATGTGTTATTCAATACATTTCTATGGGCTGTAGTAGTAAAGGTCAAATAAAATATTTTATCAAATAACTTTTACATATTTTTGTACACCTAAAGGGGTCCTAAAATTCCAAATCAAATAGCTAAATGATCCATGGTATGGCCACCTTAAAACAATTCCATATTTTAGCTTAGTAGAATTTTTACCCATCTACCAATAGGTGCCCTTGGCAAGGCATTGGAAAAGCTCTCTGGTCTTTGTGGTTGAACCTGTGCTTGAAATTCACTGCTTGACTGTGGAACCTTAAAGATAATTGTATGTGATGGGTACAAAGATGGTGTAGTCATTCAACAATCCTATTAAACACTATTATTCCATGTCCATGCTTTTTATGTGACTTGTTAAGACATGTTTTACTCCTGAACTTATTTAGGCTTGCCGTAACATAAGAATACTTATTGACTCAATACATTTCAGCTTTACATTTTTTATTAATTTGTTTAAAAAAATGACTCTGACATGATGGGGTATTGTGTGTAGATCAGTGACACAATCTGTTTTTTTAAGCCATTTTAAATTCAGACTAACACAACAAAATGTGGAAGAAAAAGTCAAGGGGTGTGAACTTTCTGAATGCACTGGTGTGTATACATGCATACATACTGAGTGTACAAAACATTAAGGACACCTTCCTAATATTGAGTTGCAGCCCCCCTTTTGCCCTCAGAACAGTCTTAATTCGTCAGGGCATAAGGTGTCAAAAGCATTCTACAGGGATGCATGCCAATGTTGACTCCAATGCTTCCCACAGTTGTCAAGTTGGCTGGATGTTATTTGGTTGGTGGACCATTTTTAATACACACAGGAAACTGTTAAGCATTAAAAACCTAGCAGCATTGCAGTTCTTGACACAAACCGGTGTGCCTGGCACTTACTACCATACCCCGTTCAAAGGCACTTAAATCTTTTGTCTCGCCCATTCACCCTCTGAATGGCACACAGACAATCCATGTCTCAATTGTCTCAAGGCTTAAAAATTATTCTTTAACCTGTCTCCTCCCCTTTATCTACAATGAAGGGGATTTAACAAGTGACATCAATAAGGGATCATAGCTTTCATCTGGATTCACCTGGTCAGTCTGTCATGGAAAGAGCAGGTGTCCTTAAGGTTTTTTTACACTCAGTGGATAGATTGATATTGAATTACAATTTTTTTCCTACATTTTCATTACAATTCAGCTTGCTGCCATAATTATTTGGTGAAGAACAATAAAACTCTTTCTCAATATATATCATGAGAAAATGAATTTAGTTTCACACCTTTCAAAATAATCCACTGAAAATATAGAGTATATACACATGGAGAAGAATTATCCTGCTATGTGATCTATAAAGACCTTTTCATTTGGCTGGTGGTGTTTGAAAGGGACACATTTTGAGGATAAATGCTCATTCACCCTACATATCAAGTACCTCTTCAGATACTTACGAAAGGTCTGATCTCTAAGCCCATAAACTATTGGACTAATAAACCTGGGCAAAATATGAACAATTACATAGCTAGTAAACTGGATCTCCAGCGCATGTGAGGAAAATATATATAGCAGCAGGCTGTCAATCAAAGGGCCTATGTAGGTGAACATGCACATTAACAACTGTACAGCATGAAGCAAGATGGTGTTGCGAGCCTTCTTGGCATCCGCATTAGCCGCCTTGGCAGTGAACATGATCCTGAAATACGTATAGAAAAGAGTGAACCAAACAACAGTCAGATACACAGCGTGGGAAATGTTTTTCTTCTCTATCAGGTACGGGTTGCGGAAAAGTGAGTCTCGACTACAGAATATTTTGGAGTGGAAGAACTGAAGTGGTTCTGTGGCCAAGAGAATGAAAAGGTCAGGTAAAATTGGAATGGCGGCCATGATCCAAATGATGCCAATGAGAATGTAGGTCCTGTGCACTGTACATATCTGAGAATGGCGCAGCGGTATACATATAGCTATATAGCGCTCTAAGGCCATGGTAGCCAGGTTCACAGGAGTATTCAAAGTGGTAAAAATGGCGATCATCAAAAGAAAGCTGCACAAAGACACATTGATTGTGAACAGGATGTAGCTTATGACATGCAGGAAGACAGCAATGGTCAATTGGATCATGTCATTGATCACCAGGTGGATGAAGAGGATGTAGCGAGGGTTGACATTGAAGATCTCGTGTTTGAAGAAGGTGTGGACAAATGTGCCATTGATGTAGTTGATGGAGATCCACAGCGCCACCACAATAATGTTCTTTGTCAAAGCCGTGACAAACGTGTCTCTGACCTTGAGAGAGATGTGTGTGACGTTGCCATCGACTGAGAAATTCATCGCTCAATAGTTGCAACCTGTAAAGCAGTAGATTAGCAATATTTGGGCTGAAATATAAGGTAAATCAGATAGCGCTTTGTCATTTACATCCTCAAAAGTTCAGATATTTACCTCATCATCATACTGCTGCTATTTCTAAATCTTGCTGTAATAATGACTTGGTTAGATACAGTAATGTACCATCTACTCACCTTTCTAGATGTCCTCTAATCTCAAGATCAATCTGACATAATGTGAGTCTTCATCTCTGGCATGAGTTTATATAGTATAATTTGAGTCCTGGGACTAACTTCTGACAAGGAGGGGCATTCCCTTAACACGGGCCATATTGCTCACACATACAGCTTTGCCACATGAGGGTGTTGAAAAAAAAACATGATTACATTGTATTTTTTAAGTGATGTTTGACTCATAATCTAATGTAACACCTTTTTCCCACTTACTTTGGCTGTCATCGATTGCCCAAGACAGATTCTTTGATATTTTCCAGCTAAATTACATTCCTTTAATAGTTTTTTTTCTGCTGCTTTGGATTTGATAAATGGGTATGGTTTGATTCAATATTTGTCATTCTCACATTCAAATTTCAAATCAGCATCCCTTTGAAAATAATCGGATCCCCAATGGACACGTTAGAATAGATCATTCACAGCTTGTGCATAATCAAGGGAAGGCTACAAAGCCCACGCCCAAATAAATGTTCATATATTCATGCTTGTTGACATAGCCTAAACAAATACACTGTGCATATTCAATCTCCAATCTCCACAGTTGGATCTGTGGAGAGCCTATCCCTCTCTCGCTCAGATTTCTGGCTCACAGCCTATGAGTACATTAGATGTACATTATGTACTTACTGACCTCTGAAGTGGGTTTAGTGGGTTTAAGTTGAATGCAAATGCCACTTTAACACTATGGTTTAAACAGGTGTTATCCCTGTTACCACCAAAGTTCATCAAAATCACAATTTACATATGTTGAACATTTTGTCAAATTTATTTGACCAGTTTCTTGTGGTTCCTGAATGGGGAAACATCACTGTTAATGTGTTAGTTGCTAAAGGGTGGTGACTCAAATATGAACTGCTGTAATAAAATCACCAAAGTTGTATATCATCAGTGCTTTAGACTCCAAATAACAATGTGCAAGTCTGTTTACTAACTTAAAGGCATTTTGATACTGTAGATCATGCGCTGCTTTTAAAAAGGTTACACAATATTCAGCTATGTACAACTGCTATTGTTTTGTTGAACTGTCTTTCCATACATTGCTGGCATTGTTAACCGAGTGCTTAATTGCAACATGCATGTTTGCCTATGGGTTCTCTTTTCCTATTTCATTTTAAAGAATGGAATATTTGGTATATATTCTGTCCACTCATCTATGATTTATCACTTGATGTGATTATTAAAATAATTATTTTTCATCCAAAATTAACCAAAGCAAACTCAACCATGATGCACTTAACACCCGGTGAATATACAAGGCCACACACTGTTTAGCATTGAAGGTGTAGTGGGCCCCACTTCAGGACCCACAGGATGGTCATAGGTAGGCTGATATGTGCCTGGGCTTGTGCCATCATGGCCATTGAGGCCAAAAGAAATGATTTGATTGGCTGAAGATTGTGCTCTTTAGCTCAAATTTCTGTAATCAAACCCAGTAAACCAACACATAAAGCATGGTATGAAGGGAAGCTGAATCAATACAGGTGTCTCAGGAAGTGGTTTTACTTTTAGACAGCTATATGGTGTGTGCCAACACTTCCTTGTCTGAGCTCCTCTGCTTCTTCCGTTCACTTGGCAATGTTACACCAGACTGAGAACTTTAGAGGCTGATTGTTGTTGAAAAGCAGTTGCATATGTTTTTCCACGGCTCCTTGTGAGTCGAAGGCCAGACTACCTATTGGGACAATTAACATGTCTTTCCCAAGGCTTGGGGGACCATCTGGCATTTCACATTCTCCAGTCTTGTCTGGGAGTCAGCAAACACGGCAATGAAAAGGGGAGCTCCGTCCCATTAGCCTTAATTAGAAGCTACTGACAAAGGTCATCCAGGGCGGGACACTTGTGGAAAGACAACATGGCATCCCAGGGACTTATTAGAGCGTCTATGGAGATAAGAACTGAAGTTCATCACAATAAAGTATGTCTCTGTTTGCAAACAATATTGAAGCAAGATCCCATTACACATTACTTGTCAATTTAGTCCCTCAGGGGTACACACCACAACACTTCTCAGCCCAATTACAGGGTGACTGCTCTCTGGTTGCAATGATTCTACGCGTCGGTTCAGAGTTATGAAGAAACAACACAGAGAACAGTTCAGTCTTTATTACCATCTGTGCCAGAATAGAGAGTCTTCAACCATTACAAAAAAGGTTATTAGAAAAAATACAAAAAGTACAGGTAACCAAATATAGGAGTATAAATCTTTCCATCACATGGTCATTTAATACAAGACTAAATAAAGAACAACAAGAAACTAAAAGGCCCTCTTGTTCATTTACATAGCTCAGTGACATTCTCTCGGTCTCAAGAAAATGCAGTAAAATGCTTCAAAGATAGGGCAAATCAGTTCAACTGTAAAAGCTCACTCCATTTAAAAGAAATTATAAACAGGGTGGTTCGAGTCCTGAACGCTGATTGGCTGACAGCTGTGGTATATCATACCATTTACCACGGGTATGACAAAACATTTAGTTTCACTGCTCTAATTACATTGGCAACCAGTTCATAATAGCAATAAGGCACCTCGTGGGTTTGTGATATATGGCCAATATACCACGGCTAAGGGCTGTGTCCAGGCACCCCGCGTTGTGTCATGTGTAAGAACATATACCACACCTTCTCAGGCCTTATTGCTTAAGTAAACCACAGCAATAGTTGGGCATAAACTTCCCTTCCTTTGTGGTGGTATTTTGATTTCACATAATATACCAGTAAATTCATGACCTCATTCAACTTCATACATAGTTACAAAGTAAGACAATCAATGTGATCTTAATTACTCATTAAGGATGTCTTTTTGGAGCTCAAATTAATACAGAACTTTCTCATCCTCTTGACAGTAATGTTTTGCTTTGATCTAGGTCATTTTGTGACGCTTGGTTTCACTTTTGTGAATCCAGGAACCCTAATTTTGTATTCTTTACGACTCTCCCATCATTTATTCATCTGAAAATATTGGATTATATTACCTTCTATGAGAAAATGCGTCCGAATTTGAAGTGGTAATAATAATAATACTTATTAGTTATTTTTTCCCCCAGTTTTCTACTGCTGATATCAAACTTGCTATAAACACATTACATTAACAAACCATATAAAACATATTAAGGATTAATAGAGCACAAATAAAAACCGTCTGGTGTGAGAATGGAAAAATACTGTGTATTTAAGACGCACTATGCAGAAATCGCCCCGGCATTTCCTGGTTGCTAAAATTCTAATAGTTTGCCTAATTTAAGTTCATAGTGACATTATAGAGAATCAGAATATAGAGAATCATTGTACCATGTAAACCGTTGTGAAATATATTTTCCATAACCAATAATATTTTATTTTCAGCTGTTTGAAGATGTACAAAAATAAAAGTTAAAAGACACACAAACAAAACTTTAAAACTGGAAGCATAGAACCGATCTACCAGCTTCTTAGACTTTCAATGACAGATCTATAACTCATATTTCTATGTGAATTTGGTTGGGTGCCTATATTGGAGCTTTAAGTTATAAAAAATGGCTGTACTTTCTAGTTGCCTGTGCTTATGTCTACATTAAGTATGGATGTGCTTGACATGACTTAAGTCCATTGCATTTCCACATGCATGCGCTGAAAAGAACATTTCTACATAAAATTTTGTTTTGTGTCATTTACATCATGGAAATTCGACATTGATAGGACTTGTGTTTTTACTGTTACATTCTTGACAGAAAAATTATTCTGTGCTCAACGCATCTCCTTTTTCTTGTTGGGTTACTTGAATGACATTCCTCATTTTCGTGACAGCAGCTGGTTCTCAATGTCCTCCAATCGTGCAGTCATACCCGCCAGTATAAATGGGTTAAGGAAATAAACACATCATTCAATTTTATTGTCAAATGGCCTGTATGAAAAAAGTTGGGCTGAGTTTAATGATATTGTGGTCAGTAGTAGTAGAATGGGATGGCATTATCGGATTGAGGTTGGGCTGAATCTGAATTTGAAACTGGGCTGAATTTGAAACGTGTGCAAAAAAATTGGACTTTGGTATAAATTATGCATTGATGTCAATGGAAGATCTCTGCAACAACTTGAGTTACACACACACACACACACACACACACACACACACACACACACACACACACACACACACACACACACACACACACACACACACACACACACACACACACACACACACACACACACACACACACACACACACACAGGCATTAGGATTTGAGCCTACAGTATATCACTTAAATGCATATTTATAAAGTATCTAAGGTAATGATAAAAAAATATATATGCAGTACCAGTCAAAAGTTTGCACACCTACTCATTCAAGGGTTTTTCTTGATATTTACTATTTCCTACATTGCAGAATAATAGTGAAGACATAAAAAATATGAAATAACACATATGGAATCATGTAGTAAACAAAAAAGTGTTCAACAAATCAAAATATGTTTTATATTTGAGATTCTTCAAGGCTGCCTTGATGACAGCTTAGCACACTCTTGGGAACTGGGAACTTGGAAAAATACGAGAACTTGAGAAAAATACAAGGTCAAATCATGATGTCAGTGATCTTCAGGTCAGAAAGTCAGGGCTCTAGAAACAGGCTCGAGTTTCCGAGTTGGAATTCCGAGTTCAATGACCGTTCAAAACGATTTTTCCCAGTCTGAGCTTGTTTTTTTTCTGCAGAGTTCCCAATTGTTTTGAACGCAGGAATAATCACAACCCATACTAATTGTCATAGCTCTCCACCATGCATGAATCTGCAGTTAGCTAAAGTTAACCAACCAGGTAAAGTGTTAGCTAGCTCGCTAACATTAGGCTATAACTAGCAAGGAAAATTGCTTTCTGAGATACTAATATTACTACACAGATCATACATGTAACGTTAGGTAGCTAGCTAACCGTACACTTTAATTTGCAATGAAAACAACTTTCTGACAAAATTATAAACTTATATCTGAATGTTGCTAGCTTGATTATCTTACCCGTATGCATGGATGAATGCGTCTCCCTCTCTGTCACGGATGCCATGATTGCCCTTAGTTTGAAGATGGAATCCAGAGACCGGTGTTTTATAAAACAGCTCTTTTTGTTCTCTTTTTGACTCCCTCCACATTTTTGCAATCAAATGACAGAATTTTTTCCATCTTCTTAGCTATCATACTCTGCTTCCACCGGGTAATCCACTGATTTCAAAACTCGGTCAACGTCTTCCGTGACAATAACACTGTTGATCTCCATTTCAGAAGACTCTACAATGTCTGGTTCATTGAAAATGTTTTTACGTAAATCAGGGATTTTCTCATGTTCTGATTCATTTTCAGTCAGAGAGAGTCAGCATGGCACGATTGTTCTCCAGAAAGTGGAGGGCATTAGCAACACTTTTGCACTTCTTCATGATATCTTTCACAAAAGGCCACGGTAGAAAGGATTACCTACACATACTGAGCAGCACATGCTACATGGCAGCACATGCTACATGGCAGACCAATCCGAACTCATCTCTCGGCATGTCCAGCCCACCCATTATCTCAGCCAATTATGGCTAGCAGGAAGGTTCCCCTTTTTCCGGGGCTAAACCAACTAGGTAATTTAACAATTTTATTCGTATTTACAGATGGCATACAAGTTTGTTATTAAGGCACATGAAAGTTCACGGAAGGCATTTCTGCCAAAAACACATTTTGATCAAAAATAAATGTTTAAGTTAAAATACTTCTCCTGTGAAGTAGTAATGTGCGACACGCCTATTTTCCTGAAACGAGTCACATATACAGTAATCGGTCATGCTACAACAGGGAAAAGACAAGCTACAAAGTGTACCTTTAATGAACAAGTGCAGTATATAGAAGGATATGTTTTGTTTTCAGCTGCTCCAGAGTGGACATTGTTGCTTGCTGGAACTCAACCAGACTCTCACAGGCACATGGGTCTTTCACCTCAATCTCTCCCTGGCTCTCCTCTGAAACACACACACACACGATTTGTTTTACTATCTTTGTGGGGTCCACAACAGACACAGACACACACAGACACAGACAGACAGACAGACAGACAGACAGACAGACAGACAGACACACACAGACACAGACAGACACACACACACACACACACACACACAGACAGACAGACAGACAGACAGACACACACACACACACACACACACACACACACACACACACACACACACACACACACACACACACACACACACACACACACACACACACACACACATTGCCTGACTGTAGATAGTGTTCTAAAATAACATGTTCTAATGTGTTGTGATTTGCTTTGATCATGGAATACAGTACCTGCACAGACATTGAGCTTGAGGTTCTCGGCTATCTGGTTGATGAAAGTGAAGTCAGTGGTATAGAAGAAGTGCTTGTCTAGTGGCTCTGAGGCAATCTCACGCAGCTCGTCCTCCACGGCCTTCCCAACACCAACAGCATACATGGTGATACCTGACAAGGAGGACAACACAGTATGTCACAAAAATGTTGGATGAAGTCCTAAATTGTATTTAATTGCAAGAACTGTTTTGTTGAAACAGCCAGTCACACACTAAAGTAGCGAATGGCAACCGATTTGGACACATTTGTTGTCTGTAAGTAGTACGTATTATGCCACCGACCTGCTTCTTTGGCCTTCTTGGCCCACTCAGTGATGTCGTCCTGAGAGCGGCCGTCAGTGAAGACCAGGCCCACGCGAGGGATGTTCTTGCGGGCACCCTCGGCCTCCGAGAAGCTGTTCTCCACCATGTGCTTGAGGGCCAGGCCCGTCATGGTGCCCTTCTCCATGTACTCCACGTTCATCACCGCCTTCTTGATGTCATTTGCCTTCTCGTACATTTTGAGGGCGAACTCTGTGCGCACGTGGCTGGAGTACTGCACTACGCCCACTCGAGTCCCATGGGCGGACACATCCAGGGAGTCCACCACTTGGTTGACAAACTGCTTGACCAGCTCAAAGTTCTGGGGACGCACGCTCTTGGAGCCATCGATGAGGAGGACCAGGTCAATGTTGGCCGATCTGCAGGCTGGGTGGGACATGAGGGTAATCAGGGCCCTTTTCATACAGTAACATGCCCCTTTCATTTACCATGCATGGATTGTAGGTCTTTCATAAAACACTGTGGGATGTGCAGTTATTATGCATTTTACCAGATCGTCATTGTAAAAGATAATTTGTTCTCAATGACTTACCTGGCTAAATATTTTTACCGTATTTATTTGTAGGTTATGTCATTTCAGTAGCAAGGCTCAAGCCACGCCCACCTGAAAATACAGCTCAGTTCAGCTTTCATTTGGTTTTGTTTGAGAAGTGGATTATCCATTTGTCAACTAATTGTCACGTCACCGATTGAACTGACAACATTCATACAATTACCTGTGCAAACCACATTTTCTCTTGGGATTTATTATCGTGGAGAAGTGTGTAACTATGTCTCAAAAGGATGGGGGTATTGTCAGAAGTCGTAGACATGGGGGTTCTATTTTTACAAAGCTAGCGCAATGATAAATCTTAGCGCTGGCGGTATGGCTATAGGTCCGGGGGTGTATCAAAAATATTTGATCTATTTTCACAGGGAATTGAGTGAATAGCTGGCGATGGCGCAAAAGGGTTGGGTTTAACTCATTATAGGTGTGAAGAGGGCTTAGAAACTCACAGGCCAATCAATGCTGTTCACTGCTTAATACGGCATGCCGTTGTCTCAAGTTCTGTAGGTTACTGACGGTCTTTGTGTTGTCTTAATTCGGCTGGGGGCACGGAATAGGCTCTTCCTAGTCCATTGCGGATTGATACAGTTTAATAAATAGCAGCATACCACCCTGCATCCCACTGCTGGCTTGCCTCTGAAGCTAAGCAGGGTGGATCTGGGCCAGTCCCTGGATGGGAGACCAGATGCTGCTGGATCTGGTGTTGGAGGGCTAGTACGGGGCACTCTTCCCTCCGGTCTAAGGAAATTCCAATTTCCAAGAGCAATGAAGTAGGGTGCTGTCTTTCAGATGTGACATTAAACAGGTGTCCGGACTATTTGTGGTCATTTCAAAATCCCATGGCACTTATTGTAAGATTAGTGGTGTTAACCCTGGTGTCATGGCTAAATTCCTAACCTGGCCCCATTCCATCATGGCCACCTAATCATCCACCTCATTCCTAATTGGCATATATCACTTCTAAACGGATGTGTCATGAGTGTTCTGGCACAAAAATGGTTGCTGTGCATCACCCAGGCGGGTGCCACACATTGGTGGTGAGTTTCCTTCTACTATGTAAAGTGCTTTGAGTACCTCAGTTGGTAGAAAATAGCTATATTAATTATTACAATAACCAGTAATAGCAACAGTGAAAAACATGGTTTTATATGATTGAATATGTTTGGCGTGTATTTGGTAACCGGACAAGAGCCGCTCTTTGGAAATGGGGATGGATACAAGCCGAATGGAGTAGCTTATGCACTGCAGGTATGCCTATGTGAATTGTGAATAATGTAAAAGCCTCTTGAGTAAACCATTTTAGAAACCTTTTATGGATAGGCTACTTGGCTAATGCATGTCCAGGATAAAAAAAGACACTAGACGCATTGCTATTGAACCAGCTTTCGTTATAGTAGGGTAGCCTATACGGGCTTGCTTTTTAATCAAACAAAACGTAAAACAAGCAATTGTTAGACATGTACACATATACAGGTTTAAAATAGCATTTGGCACTGATAAACGCCTAAATTGGAACGCGGTTGCTGTACAGTAACATGCTATACATGACGTCAGACTTCAGGCTATGCGTGTAACGGTTTTCGTTGGTGGAAGGAGAAGAGGACCAAAGTGCAGCGTGGTAGGTATTCATAAGAATTTAATAAAGAATGAATACTGAACAAAAACAACAAACCGACAAACGAACAGTTCTGTAAGGTGCAAACAAAAACACGGGACGTGGACCCCACCCCACCATAGTCTCGGCCCACTTATGTGGCACCTTAGGAGTAGCGACCCTCGCCACCGACTCCGGATGGGAGACCCTAGTAGAGGGCACCACTGGACTGAGGAGCGCCTCTGGACAGACGGGCGGCTCAGGCGGCTCAGGACAGACGGGCGACTCAGGCGGCTCAGGACAGACGGGCTGCTCAGGACAGACGGGCGGCTCAGGATAGACGGGCGGCTCTGACTTGGATAGAGAACCTGGAGCTCTGGTGCGCAGCCTTGGCACCACTCCCCCAGGCTGGATGACTACTCTAGCCCGGACCCTCCAGAGTGCAGGCACAGGTTGAACCGGGCTGTGAGTGAGCACTGGAGATCTGGTGCATACCACTCGCACCTTTCCCATAGGCTCAATGCACACATTCGCCCGGCACGAGCGGAGCGCAGGCATAGGACGCACTGCACCCTCCCAGCGTCCCGGAGACACAGCACGCAGAGCCGGCGCAGGATACCCTGGACCAAAACGGTGTACCGGAGACCAGACACGCTGAGCCGGCACAACACGCCCTGGCTGGATGCCCACTTTCGCATGGCACTTGCGGGGGGCTGGCCTATTGCGCTCCAAGCTATGACCGCGTACTGGCGACACCGTGCGCTTAACCGCATAACACGGTGCCTGACCAGTAATGCGCTGCTTACAATAAGCACAAGGAGTGGGCTCAGGTCTCCAACCTGACTCTGCCACACTCCCCGTGTTCCCCCCCCAATTTTTTGGAGGGGCTGCCTCTCGTGCCTGTCGCGCTGCCGTGCTACCTCCTCATATCGCCCCCGCTCAGCTTTCGCTGCCTCCAGTTCTTCCTTGGGGCGGCGATATTCCCCAGTCTGTGCCCAGGGTCCCTTACCGTCTAGTATCTCCTCCCATGTCCATGAGTCCAGAATCCTCTTCTCCCGTTTACCACGCTGCTTGGTCCTTGGTTGGTGGGTAGTTCTGTAACGGTTGTCGTTGGTGGAAGGAGAAGAGGACCAAAGTGCAGCGTGGTACGTATTCATAATAATTTAATAAAGAATGAATACTGAACAAAAACAACAAACCGACAAACGAACAGTTCTGTCAGGTGCAAACAAAAACACTAAACAGAAAATAACTACCCACAACCCATAGTGGGAAAACAGGCTACCTAAGTATGATTCTCAATCAGAGACAACGATCAACACTTGCCTCAGATTGAGAACCATACTAGGCCAAACACATAGAAATATAACGACTAGAACAAAACATAGAAAAACAACATAGAATGCCCACCCCAACTCACGCCCTGACCAACTAAAATAAAGACATAAAAAAGGAACTAAGGTCAGAACGTGACAATGCGCTTATCAGCGCTCTATGGGTTTTGAATGGAAGCCATTCTGAACATGATTACAGTGCGCAACAAGATGTTGCCCCATCCCTCCCGCTAATTGGGTAACTTTTGCTAATGTTTTGTAGACTTAGTGAGGGAAATGCTATGAATTAAGAGGACTTGCCACGTTCAAAAGGGTTTATGCTGATTGAACTTTCTAGTTTTTCATTTTTTTCCACTTAATGTACTTTGCCATCTCCCTTGAAGTATGGTGGGCGGCTTGTCTAGCCAGCAATAAAGGCATTCAAGCAAAAAACAACACTGTCAGAAATCTTAAAGTAAATGATGTTGTCACATCGTTGTTCAGTGATGACAGTAATCCGTCTGAAGGTCATAATACATTTCTTAATGTATTTGATGATGTGTTTTGAAAATCTTGGTAAAATAGTGTTATTCTATCATTTATGTATTCAAATAGCTACCGTTTTCTTAAACTGAACATTACTAATGTTGTGTGAGATAGAACCTTCCCACTGGTTGAATCAACATTGAATAAAAATATTCCAAAACATGCATCCTGAACTTTATGTCCTGAATACAAAGTGTTGTGTTTGGGGCAAATCCAATACAACACATTACTGAGTACCACTCTTCATATTTACAGTTTGTATTCAGGACAAAATTGCTTGCTTTACCACATTTTTTTCAGTAAATATTTGTATGACCATAAGATTTAACAACTGAGATATAAACTGGCCACCAGCTGAATTAAGTACTGCAGTGCATCTCCTCCTCATAGACTGCACCAAATTTGACAGTTCTTGCTGTGAGATGTTACCCCACTCTTCCACCAAGGCACCTGCAAGTTCCTGGACATTTCTGGGGGGAATGGCCCTAGCCCTCACCCTCCGATCCAACAGGTCCCAGACGTGCTCAATGGGATTGAGATCCAGGCTCTTCGCTGGCCATGGCAGAACACTTGCAGGAAATCACGCACAGAACGAGCAAAATGGCTGGTGGCATTGTCATGCTGGAGGGTCATGTCAGGATGAGCCTACAGGAAGGGTACCACATGAGGGAGGAGGAGGTCTTCCCTGTAACGCACAGCGTTGCGATTGCCTGCGAAGACAACAAGCTCAGTCCGATGATGCTGTGTCACACCGACACAGACCATGACGGACCCTCCACCTCCAAATCGATCCCGCTCCAGAGTACAGGCCTCGGTGTAACGCTCATTCCTTCGACGATAAACGCGAATCCGACCATCACCCTTGGTGAGACAAAACTGTGACTCGTCAGTGAAGAGCACTTTTTGCCAGTCCTGTCTGGTCCAGCGACGGTGGGTTTGTGCCCATAGGCGACGTTGTTGCCGGTGATGTCTGGTGAGGACCTGCCTTACAACAGGCCTACAAGCCCTCAGTCCAGACTATCTCAGCCTATAGCGGATAGTCTGAGCACTGATGGAGGGATTGTGCGTTCCTGGTGTAACTTGGGCAGTTGTTGTTGCCATCCTGTACCTGTCCCGCAGGTGTGATGTTCGGATGTACCGATCCTGTACAGGTGTTGTTACACGTGGTCTGCCACTGCGAGGACGATCAGCTGTCCGTCCTGTCTCGCTGTAGCGCTGTCCTAGGCGTCTCACAGTACGGACATTGCAATTTATTGCCCTGGCCACATCTACAGTCCTCATGCCTCCTTGCAGCATGCTTGAGGCACATTCATGCAGATGAGCAGGGACCCTGGGGATCCTTCTTAGTAGGTAAAGCCTCTTTAGTGTCCTAAGTTTTCATAACTGTGACCTTAATTGCCTACCATCTGTAAGCTGTCAGTGTCTTAACGACCGTTACACAGGCACATGTTCATTAATTGTTTATGGTTCATTGACCAAGCATGGGAAACTGTTTAAACCCTTTACAATGAAGATCTGTGAAGTTATTTGGATTTTTACGTTTTATCTTTGAAAGATAGGGTCCTGAAAAAGGGATGTTTCTTTTTTTGCTGAGTTTACATAGAGCCATGACTACATGGAACTCTATTCCACATCAGGTAACCAATGCAAGTAGTAGAATCAGATTTCAAAACAGATCAAAACAGTACTGTTTTATCTTTTGTTTTATGTGTGATGTAAGTGCCTTAATGTATTTGGACCCCAGGAAGAGTGGCAGCAGCTAATGGGGATCCCTAATAAATACAAAATACTTTCTGAAGGCACTATATGCATATTGAAAATAGTTATTTAAAACTTAATTATTATAAGTTATAATAATAAAACATATACAGTAACAGTCAAACGTTTGGACACACCGACTCAATCAAAGGGGTTTTCTTTATTTTTTACTATTTTCTACATTGTAGAATAATAGTGAAGACATCAAAA
The DNA here is from genome assembly GCF_029448725.1 of Salvelinus fontinalis. Taxonomy (NCBI): domain Eukaryota; kingdom Metazoa; phylum Chordata; class Actinopteri; order Salmoniformes; family Salmonidae; genus Salvelinus; species Salvelinus fontinalis. The sequence goes on from NC_074667.1 coordinate 16,531,948, forward strand.
CTATGAAATAACACATATGGAATCATGTAATAATAAAAAAGGGCTAAACAAATAAAACTATATTTTATATACAGTTGAAGTCGGAAGTTTACATACACCTTAGCCAAATACATTTAAACTCAGTTTTTCACAATTCCTGACATTTAATCCTAGTAAATATTCCCAGATTTAGGTCAATTAGGATCACCACTTTATTTTAAGAATGTGAAATGTCAGAATATTAGTAGAGAGAATGATTTATTTCAGCTTTTATTTCTTTCATCACATTCCAAGTGGGTCAGAAGTTTACATACACTCAATTACTATTTGGCAGCATTGCCTTTAAATTGTTTAACTTGGGTCAAACGTTTCAGGTAGCCTTCCACAAGCTTCCCACAATAAGTTGGGTGAATTTTGGCCCATTCCTCCTGACAGAGCTGGGTCAGGTTTGTAGGCCTCCTTGCTCGCACACACTTTTCAGTTCTTTAGCTAAATAGCCCAGAATTGTAGCCTACTCCCGACCATCACGTTGATCAGCGCCATATTTTCTGTTCCATCCTAACGGAAACTCAGAGCAAAATTTCTTAATCAGTCCCATATACTATGTTTTTACAAAAAAAGGTTTTCTATTCTCTAGTACAGCCACTATTGAAGGCTGTCAAATGCTTTTCAAAGATGCCCTCTGGTGGTCCAACTAGCACTAACTAGCATTCATGGTACCAGTGGGTGGCACTGGTAACGTGCCATAGAATTCTGTGGCACCACGCAAGCTTTGCCGCAGTACGCTGCAACTTGTAAAGGATGAACCACTGTAGCCATCCTTTGCCTTGATGACAGCTTTGCACACTCTTGGCATTCTCTCAACCAGCTTCATGAGGAATGTTTTTCCAACAGTCTTGAAGGAGTTCCCACATATGCTGAGCACTTGTCTAATTGTCCTTCACTCTGCGTTCCAACTCATCCCAAACCTCAGGTGTGTTTTGGGTCATTGTCCTGTTGAAAAAGAAATGATAGTCCAACTAAACACAAACCAGATGAGATGGCGTATCGCTGCAGAATGCTGTGGTAGTCATACTAGTTAAGTGTGCCTTGAATTCTAAATAAATCACTGACAGTGTCACCAGCAAAACACCCCCACACCATCACATTCCTCCTCCATGCTTCACGGTGGGAACCACACATGCGGAGATCCTCCGTTCACTGACTCTGCGTCTCACAAAGACACTGCGGTTGAAACCAGAAATCTCAAATTTGTACTTATCCGACCAAAATACAGCTTTCCATCAGTCTAATGTCCATTGATTGTATTTCTTGGCCCAAGCAAGTCTCTTCTTATTATTGTTGTCCTTTAGTAGTGGTTTCTTTGCAGCAATTGGACCATGAAGGCCCGATTCACGCAGTCTCCTCTGAACAGTTGATGTTGTTACTTGAACTCTGTGAAGCATTTATTTGGGCTGCAATCTGAGGTGCAGTTAACTCTAATGAACTTGTTCTCTGCAGCAGAGGTAACTCTGGGTCTGTCACGACTTCCGCCGAAGTCAGTTCCTCTCCTTGTTCGGGCGGCGTGTATATAACCCTCTGTTCCCCCCATGTCTGTATGTGGAATTGTTTGTTGTAAAGTGAATGTGCATTATAGACTGTTGTTCTGGGTGCTGTCGGTTTTGCCTCATTAAACTGCTCCGGTTATTACCCAGTTCTGCTCTCCTGCGCCTGACTTCCCTGCAGCCAGTTACGCACCTCTTACAGGGTCTTCCTTTCCTGTGGTGGTCCTCAAGAGAACCAGTTTCATCATAGCGCTTGGTGTTTTTTTGTGACTCCACTCAAAGTTCTTGAAATGTTCCAGATTGACTGACCTTCATGTCTTAAAGTAATGATGGACTGTCGTTTCTCTTTGCTTATTTGAGTTGTTCTTGCCATAATATGGACTTGTGTTTTTACCAATAGGGCTATCTTCTGTATAACAACCCTACCTTGTCACAACACAACTGATTGGCTCAAACGCATTAAGAAAGAAAGAAATTCCACAAATTAACTTTAACAAGGCACACCTGTTAATTGAAATGCATTTCAGGTGACACCCTCATGAAGCTGGTTGAGAGAATGCCAAGAGTGTGCAAAGCTGTCATCGAGGCTAACTTGGCTACTTTTAAGAATCTCAAATATAAAACATATTTTGATTTGTTTAACACTTTTTTGGTTACTACATGATTCTATATGTGTTATTTCATAGTTTGATGTCTTCACTATTATTCTACAATGTAGAAAACCGTAAAAATAAAAAAAAGCGTTGAATGAGAAGGTGTCCAAACTTTTGACTGGTACTGTTAAAGCGCCATATGTTGTTTAAAAACATTTGTATCATTTCAAAGAAGAAACAATTACATTTGACATTCAACTGAATGTCTGAAATCCCACCAAAATATATTGATTCCATAGATTTACTCTCATTATACTAATGTTAATGTGCTATAATGCAGTCAATATTTGAAGGATTTTTTAAAATTCAAAATGAGTTGAGTATTTTACTCCATTATGCAGCTGTTACATTTACAGAACTTTATTTTTGACCTTTTATCAATTTTGACGACCTTTGCTAATTTCATTTTTGGAGCACGTTAGATACTGTATCCAAGATACTACAGAGAGACAACTGAATAGAAGTAGTTGTATAGAGCCATTGCATCCAGGGGTGTATTCATTACGCCGATTTGTTTGCAATACATCTCTTAAATGGAAACAAATGGAACGAAACCGGACCTAGCTGAATTTGTCCAATAGAAACTCTTGTTTTAGTACACAACATTTTACAACTGTTTGAACTAATGACTAAACCTCTGGTGAACCACATGAGATGTACACTCTTAGAAAAAAAGGTGCTAAGTAGAACCCTTTGCAGAGAGTTCTACCAAGAACCCTTTTATCTTTGAAGGGTTCCACCAGTCTTATTAGCCTTTAAAATTCAACTCTATTTTAGTGATGAGTCATTCGCGAATGAACTGCTATTTTTGAACAGATCTTTTTGGTGAACGTCAGGAACCGAATCGCATTGGGAAAGAGCTGTTCATTTGGTTCCCTGATTTGCATACTGTTACTGTTGCTTTTTGAGCTCCAGACAATGACTTCTGTAGATAAGTTATAAAAACATTCTGTGAAGATGGTAATTCCTCACTGCAGGAACAATAGGCAGTGAGAAGAGAGCCTTGTTATGGTCCATGCAACATTTTTGCAAGCTATCTAATATCATCAGGTAAAATGTATTTGAACACAGATTTCAGGATCTGACATAATGATAGGCAACCTTTAAGGCTTTACACTACAAATTAGCTATTTTTTCATGGTTTTTCATACATTTTTAAGCACTACTGAATGACGAGCCATTTGGGAGCCAAATTAATGCCTCATTTAGGTGAGCAGAGCCAAAAGATCCGGCTTATGGAAAATATTTGGAATACCCATCAATACTCTTTATGACAGTACATTACATATATCATAAGGCATTTATTTGAGGGCCTTGTTATACCCTAACAGTCGTCAAACTCCTGGTTTACAGGCCACATCAGGCCTGCAAATCACATTATGCTGGCATGTAAAGTGATGAGTAATTCTTATTGGAATCCAGCCAGAGTCAGGATATCCAATAATTGGAACTTTCAATCACCCACTACATGCATTCAGAATGACTGCCAGGGTAGGAAAGACTATCTAAAGCATCTAAACTGGTACAACCATCTTAGTAATGGGTGCAATACATCAGACTCCTAACAGATTGGATTAGTTTAGAAAAATGTATGTTATTTATCTTTGTGTAGCATATGATTAATCAACCAACTAATGTATACTACCGTTTAAACTTTTGAACGGTAGTGTACATGAAAAAACACAGATATTGAAAAACAATTCTGAAAATCAACCTACAATAGAGAATGCTGGGAAATACAGTATGATAATTATGGGTGTGGTTTTGTGTGTTTTACTCTACACAGAGTTGAATGACACAATCACGCTAAACTTATTATTTAACTCCTGAATCAACACTAGAAATGTTACACTGAATAATCAACTCAAGGTTACACTGGCCAATTCTCTGTGGACCATACATTACACTGCTGGTTCACTTGTACTTTGATTCTCCTAGTCTCTGCTCAATAAAATCACATAAAATACTAATTTGAAAGACAGAAATCATGGCAAAGATATCAACTATGTCAATACTGTCTATGTAAAATGATTAAGGGAATACCAGATATATGCACAAATATTCCCATATAGGTACAATTTCATATAGGTACAATTTCCCTTCTTGCCTTCCAAAGAATCCTTCTTGCCTAACAATGAATTATCAATGAACCATTTCTTGCAAAAATATTTTTTTAGGTCAAAAAAAGTTCTAGGTAGGCCTCCCGAGTGGCGCAGTGGTCTAAGGCACTGCATCGCAGTGCTAGCTGTGCCACTAGAGATTCTGGGTTCGAGTCCAGGCTCTGTCGCAGCCGGCTGCGACCGGGAGGCCCATGGGGCGGCGCACAATTGGCCCAGCGTCGTCCGGGTTAGGGGAGGGTTTGGCCGGCAAGGATATTCTTGTCTCATCGTGCACTAGCGACTCGTGGCGGGTAGTGCATGCTGACACGGTTGCCAGGTGTACGGTGTTTCCTCCGACACAATGGTGCGGCTGGCTTCCGGGTTGGATGGGCATTGTGCTAAGAAGCAGTGCGGTTTGGTTGTGTTTCGGAGGACGACCTTCACCTCTCCCGAGTCCGTACGGGAGTTGCAGCGATGAGACAAGACTGTAACTACTACCAATTGGATTCCATGAAATTGGGGAGAAAAGGGGGATGGAAGCAAAAGTTTTAGGTAGAACCCTTTGCCTTTAAAAGAAAGGTTCTTCAGATGAAGAGAAAGAAGCATTTTGGAAGTGAGTGTAGTGAGGGTGTTAACAATATTGTATTTAGTGGGTGTGTGAAGTATACTTACTTCTGCAGGCCTTGCCATCCTCCGCCAGTAGCTGTCCCTCAGGGCAGATGCAGTAGTAGGAGCCTGGTGTACTGATACACTGGTGCTCACAGCCATGCTCCACTGTGTTACACAAGTCTGTGGAGGGACAAACACACATGGACACACTGAAAAACTGGGGGGCAGTGGATGAGAAGTGTGTTGTGTCATAGGTTAGGTCCAGTATCAATGGAACGCCGTGAGGGACGACAGCACAAGGATGCTGTTATTGGTACCATTTTCAAAAGCTGATGCTAACAACGTGCACATTTTATACAATGTCTAATGTGTTTACTAAAATTCAATTTGGATATATTTGGCATATTATTTAGATATTGTCCTTTTTGGGTGTATAAGAATGTTTGCTAAATGCTAATTCCATTTGTAAAAGCTGAAAGCATAGATAGTCAGTAATTGCATTCTGGTTACCAATGCAGTTAAAAAGTAACTAGATAGCATAAAAGCAAGATAATGTTATTTGATTGTGACCAACAGCATAGGTGTTTCTATAATAAACAGACCTTCGTTCAAATAGTATTTGTATTGTTTTGAATACTTTAGCTGCTTTCGATTAGTCCCAAAAGAGCAAATGTCGCACACCTGACATTCCAATCATGCTCAAAGAAAAAGCATACTATTTGAACGCAGATCAGAAATATGAACAAAGTCCTGTTGTGTGCAAGTAATAAGGACCAAAAATAAGACCTTTAATCTTCACAACCTATTTTCAATTGTGGATTTCCAATATCTGTATGTTAATGCTGGGTCTCAAGCTTGATAAACACGGAATAGTACATACTTTAGGTTTATTGCGTTGCAATGTTCACCGCAAATCTCACCCACCAGCTGCCTCAAATATGCTGCCCCTAGCTACAGTAAATACATTCTACTGTTAGGCCTGATGATGGCCTCACTAACTTGTGCAGGTATTCTTGTCATTGTTGAGTTTAAAGCCAGCGTTGCAGTCACAGGTGAAGACACCAGGGGAGGCGATACAGATCTGCTCACATTCATGCTTTCCCTCAGCACACAGGTCTATCACTGGATCATAAAAACAGAGACACTGATTATTGCTTGAAGGGAAGGTTGTAGTTTCATATCTGGGCTTCCTCAATTGTTTGGCCTGATGATGGCCTCACTAACTTGTGCAGGTAATCTTGTCATCGTTGAGGGTGTAGCCAGTCTTGCAGTTGCAGGTGAAGGTGCCCGGAGAGGTGATACAGATCTGCTCACAGTCATGCTTCCCCTCAGCACACAGGTCTATCACTGTATTATAAAAAACAGAAACACTGATTACTGCTTGAAGGGAAGGTTGTGGTTAATGTCCAGAGTTCTATTGTTTGAGACCTTCTATACCAACTTGGGCTCTCAAGTATTCCTAAGGAAGACACGATCATTCTTCTTGGGGATTTTATTGCCAGAGTCGGCCAGGACCACAATATTTGGAGAGGAATGATTGGGAAAGAAGGTGTCAGCAAACCAACTAAAATGGAGTTATTCTCCTAACCAAATGTGTAGAACATGATCTTATCACCAACACATTCTTCCATCAGAAAAAACAAATATCCTGGATTTATCCCCACTCTGGCATATCGTTGACTGTTATTGTCTGAGGCAAGGATCGTCTGTCCTGTCCAAGAGTTGTCTGAACTTGTCATCGCTCTTGTGATGTTCATATCCTTGCCTCAGACAATGCCTCAGTCTGAGGCAAGGATATGAACATCACAAGAGCGATGACAAGTTCAGACAACTCTTGGACAGGACAGACCATTCCTTTTTCTACTTCACTATGTCTATTTAGACTGATGGAAAAAGAATGGTGCATACTAGGGCTAAGACAGCCAATGCTTAACAGTATGGGTGATAACATGAAACTGCAACACCACAAGACTGTTTCTGGTGATGAATTCCCGAAAGAATAACCGAATGATATAAAAACATCATGTAGCATGCTCAAGACCTGCAAGCATACCATTGGCTATAAGATCAAAAAGCACAAGGACTGCTTTGATGAGAACAAGAATGAAATTGTAGAGGCCATCAACACAAAACCAAGAACTGTTTGCGCCTGGCAGAATGGCATAAGCTGTTAAGGCAAAAGAGAGACTCATGCCAGAGCAAAGGTGGATGTCCAAACCTGGGTGAGGGGACTCGAAAAAATGGTGGACAGGTAAGGCACTGGAATTGCAGTAGCTGGTAGACTCTGGCGATACCCAAGTCTTCTTTGATGCCACCAAGGCAGTATACAGACCCAGTTACCGTGGCCTAAATCTGTTTCGCTCCAAAGATGGACAAAAGCTGCTGAATGATGATGAATCAATCCCATCCTAGTGGAGAGAACACTTAGAAGAACTCTTCAAGCCGAAGTACAACCGTTGAGAAGGAAGATCCTCGACCAAACCCTTCAGCGAATCATAAAGGAAGACCTAGGAAAAATAGGAAGGAGTAGGTACAAAATACCATCAAGAAGGTAAGAAATAGCAAGGCCACATACCTGAGCCTAAGTGCTCTTTCTTACACCACATACATGCCCTGCTCCTGAAGATCTGGCACAAGTAGAGAATTCTCACAGAACTCAGATTTTTACCATCTTTAAAAAGGGGGACAGGAATATTTGTGGGAACTACATAGGCATCTATGTAGTATCTTCCTACTGTCCACCACTGGGAAAATACTTAAATCACATACTGGCCAACTGACTCCTACCCCTCCCAGAATCACAATGAGGCTTTCGCCCATCCAGAGGCACAACGGACATGATTTTGACAACACAATAATTGCAAGAGAAAATGCAAACACTTTACATTACTTTTTATAGATCTTACAAAAGGATATGACTATGTAAAATATCAGCTGCCCTGAAAAGCTCACCAGGGTACTGTGACTTCTGCATGACAACTTCTGCATGTCGGCAACACTGATCATTTACAGTGGTGCTAAAATGGAACCCTTCAAGATGGAAACTGGCATGAAACGGCTACATCAATGCCCCACCCTTTTTGCAATCTCCATTGCTGCCATCCTTCACTTCACATGTAAAATCTGTCGCAGGAAGTCCAAATCCCGTAAAAACAGACAGCAGATTCTTCAACCTAATTAAAGTCAAGGCAAACAGCCAATTCACTTCTATCATGGAGCTCAAGTTTCAAGTGTTATTAGTCGTACAATATGTACAGGATACACCGTCCACTGAAATGCTTACTTATTGACAATACAACAAAATTAAGAAATAATAACAGTAGAATATAATTTTTTTGCATAAAACGGAAGGCACAATTTACAGTCCAATATTTACTTGTTTTGGGGAACGTGGGATTAGGGGGCATTTTTTTAATTGTGCAGCATTGCTTGTAGATAAACTGTCTCTGAACCTGTTGGTATCAGACCTCATGCTCCGATACTGTCTGCACAGCGATAAAAGAGTGAACAGCTCGTTGCTGGGATGTGTGGTCCTTGATGATGCTGGGGGCCTTCCTCGGGCACAGTTTCAAGTAGATGTCCCGGATGGGTGGGAGCATGGTTCTAGTGACATACCGGGTTGTCTTCACCACCCGCTGGAGGGCCTTGTGGACGTGGACGGAGCAATTCCCGTACAAGGCTGTGACGTAACCGGTCAGGATGCTCTCAATGTGCAGCGGTGAAATTTGGAGAGCACACGGTGTGGCATGCTGAATTTCTTCAGCCACCTTAGGAAGTAGAGATGCTCATGCGCCTTCTTACAAGAGTGGTGGACACAGATGAACTTAAAACTGCTGACTCTCTACTTCAGTCCCGTTGATGTGAATTGGGGCATGTTCCCTCCTCTTCTTCCTGAAGTCTACAATCAGCTCCTTTGTTTTGCTGACATTGAGGGAGAGGTTGTTGTTCTGGCACCATAATGACAGTTCAATTACCTCCTCCTTATAGGCTGACTTGTCATTGGTTATCAGGCCTACAACCGCGGTGTCGTCAGCCAACTTGATGATGGAGTTGGTGTCAGCCTGTGGTCTGCCCGTCAGGAAGTCCAGGATCCAATTCCAGAGGGTGGTGTCTAGACCCAGGGCTCTGAGCTTGGTGTTGAGCTTGGAGGGAACAATAGTGGTGAATGATGAACTGTGGTCAATGAAAAGCATTCTCACATAGGTGTTCCCCTTGTCCAGATGTGTTATGGCTGTGTGAATAGCGATGGAAATGGCATCTTTTCTGGATTTGTTGGAGAGGTAGGCAAATTGGAGTGGGTCTGTTTGTACATGATCCAGCAATAAAGAATGCTTACAAGTAAGAGGATTTTTGTTGGTTAATGATCTTGTACAGTTCGCCTTGGTGTTTGCTTGTGGCGGTATGTACACAGCTGTGATAACACGTGAATTCCCTCTGCATTTAGTGGGGTCGGCATTTTAGCATCAGGAACTCCAGATTGGGAGAACGGGAGCTCGAGTTATTTTCAACTTTGTTTTACCAGGAATTGTTGATGAAGAAACATACCTCTCCCCCTACTCTTACCAGGAGCCGCAGTTCGATTGATAAGGAAAAGGGAAAAGCCATCTGGTTGAATAGCAGTTGAGTGTATCGTCTGTAAGCCAGGCCTCTTTAAGGAATACCTAGGATAGGATAAAGTAATCCTTCTGACCCCCCCCCCCCCCCTCCCTTAAAAGATTTAGATGCACTATTGTAAAGTGGCTGTTCCACTGGATGTCATAAGGTGAACGCACCAATTTGTAAGTCGCTCTGGATAAGAGCGTCTGCTAAATGACTTAAATGTAAATGTAAAATGTCTCTGTAAAATACATCCTTCTGTGATTGAAGCCTTGCTCTGAGTTCAAAGTATTTTCCAGCGATTGGACATTGGCCATCAGGATACTAGAAAAAGGAGGCTGTGTAGCCCGTCCGACTAGCTTGGAGACCCCTTTCCTTCCTCTTCTTCATCAACGGTGTTGCCTTTGGTCATCTTGTTTAACAGCAACATATAAGCCCGATGTGCGGTGAACAAAGGAGCAAACAAAGTAATATATATTTTTTTAAAGCCATAAAAAAGCAAAGTCGAGCAGGAACCGGCAAGACGCGCACCCTGCTCAGAGCCGACATGTGTCTCCAGTATGCACATGACAAAGCAATGCCTGCCCACTTAGAAGACTTTGCAAAAACGTACACACTCCTGGGTCTGGCACCGAACATAAAAAAGACACAAATTATCCACTAAGCCCCACCAGACAATACAACACCGGTGACAACAATACTTCTTGACAATACCAGACAACAAAGGTCACAATAATATATGTTGACAATACCACCCGTGTAAATGTGGATCACTTTCGATACCTTGCCAGCTTTCTCTCCTCCACAGCTGACATAGACGCAAAAATACACCACCTCCTAAAATGTGTCAGTGGAGCCTTTGACAGACATGGGAAATTTGTCTTTGATGATTGTGATATCTAAACTAAAGTCCTCATTTACAAAGCCGTAGTTCTCTACACCCTACTGTATGGGGAAACCTGCACCAACTCCTGAAAAAGCTCTTGTACTCCCAGCTTAACATAGGGCAGTGGGGCCCGCAGGAGGATGGAAAAATCACTACAAGCACAAAATCAGGACCAACCTGAAAAAGTTCCCCATCAACACCACTAACTAGGAGGACATTACATGGGACAGAATCACATGGAGGAAGACCATCCACATTCTACAAGATCTCTGCTGGATCGCAGAAGACAAGTGGCAACAACGTAATGAGAGCTTTACCGCCAAGAAGGCCCAACAATCATCCACCACCATCACATACCCTTGTCCACACTGCAGCAGAATCTGTATCTCTCGGATTGGCCTTCAGCCATCTAATGACCCACAAACAGGACCCAACAGGAGGACAATTATTCTCAACTCACATGGTAGACTAGCCGTCCTGGGAAAAGTGCTTGCTCTTTTTTGCTTGTTACTGGCTAGATCAAACAATGATGGGATGATACACAAAGTTAGGCCGGATAACACATTACATTTGGATTCTGAAGGAAATGTTCAATGGGTTATAGGTTAAATCTGGTGAAAATGGGAGTAATGGAAATAGTCATATATTTCTGTTAAATATCCAGAAATTCACAACAAGTGGATTGTCAAACAAACACTTTTTTTAATTTTTTTTATATATTTTACCAGGTAAGTTGACTGAGAACACGTTCTCATTTGCAGCAACGACCTGGGGAATAGTTACAGGGGAGAGGAGGGGGATGAATGAGCCAATTGTAAACTGGGGATTATTAGGTGACCATGATGGTTTGAGGGCCAGATTGGGAATTTAGCCAGGACACCGGGGTTAACACCCCTACTCTTACGATAAGTGCCATGGGATTTTTAACGACCTCAGAGAGTCAGGACACCCGTTTAACGTCCCATCCGAAAGACGGCACCCTACACAGGGCAGTGCCCTGGGGTATTGGGATATTTTTTTTAGACCAGAGGAAAGAGTGCCTCCTACTGGCCCTCCAACACCACTTCCAGCAGCATCTGGTCTCCCATCCAGGGACTGACCAGGACCAACCCTGCTTAGCTTCAGAAGCAAGCCAGCAGTGGTATGCAGGGTGGTATGCTGCTGGCATTGGAATGGACTATGGAATGGATGCATTAATAGTTACTTTTCTTGAAGTTATATTTAAGGCATGCAGATATACAGAAAGCATAAATTCTGATGTTTTCAGCTACAGTTGTTGTCACGCCCTGACCGTAGAGAGCTTTTTATGTCTCTATTTTGGTTTGGTCAGGGTATGATTTGGGTGGGCATTTTATGTTGTATGTTCTATGATTTTGCATTTCTATGTGTTGGGCCGGGTGTGGTTCTCAATCAGGGACAGCTGTCTATCGTTGTCTCTGATTGAGAACCATACTTAGGTTGCCTTTTTCCAAACTGTATTTGTGGGTAGTTGTCCATGTTTAGTTGCCTGTGAGCACTATGTTGGCTTCATGTTTCGTTTGTTAGTTTGTTAAGTGTTCTTCATTGAATTAAAATATGTATTCCAATCGCGCTGCACCTTGATCCACTCCTTTAAACGGTTGTGACAGTTGTGGTCAGTAACACCACCAAGGACCCTTCTCAGATGACGTAGAGTCTCTGAGAAAACTGTGGGAGACCCCACTAAACCAGGATAATTTTTCCTCACAAGAATCTGACTTTCTGGGCTAGAGATAATGAAACTATAATTTCTTATTTAATCTTTATTAGGACAGGGATTCAATGCTGGGAGTCAGGAAAAAGGTCCTCCAACAACAATTTGAAATGCCCTAGAGCAGGTTTTCCCAAACTGGGGTACCGCGTAATGCCGTCGGGGGTATGGAAAATAAAAATGTGATCCATGAAAAGAAAAGAAAGCTTCACATTTTCAAACAGTACATTTCTGTTTTCCAACGGGGCTATACATTTGGGTGAGTTTTTTCTCTCTCCTGAGTAGCATCGTTTCACATCCAAACATAAAATGAAACCATCTCGTGTTCAGCGAATAACAACACAATGTCAAATACAGGTAGCCTAGTCAAATAATTAACATCCAATCACATTAACCGTTACTCTCTCGTGGGAAACCTTCACTCTAGCGTAGACATTTAGAAATTAAACATGACAATGTTCTCAATGGGATAGTTTTCCAGGCTCTTCCATGGCCATGGCAGAACACTGACATTCCTGTCTTGCAGGAAATCACGCACAGAATGAGAAGTATGGCTGGTGGCATGGTCATGCTGGAGGGTCATGTCAGGATGAGCCTACAGGAAGGGTACCACATGAGGGAGGAGGAGGTCTTCCCTGTAACGCACGGCGTTGAGATTGCCTGCAAAGACAACAAGCTCAGTCCGATGATGCTGTGACACACCGCCCCAGACCATGACGGACCCTCCACCTCCAAATCGATCCCGCTCCAGAGTACAGGCCTCAGTGTAACTCATTCTTCGACGATAAACGCGAATCCGACTATCACCCCTGGTGAGACAGAACCGCGACTCGTCAGTGAAGAGCACTTTTTGCCAGTCCTGTCTGGTCCAGCGACGGTGGGTTTGTGCCCATAGGCAACGTAGTTGCCGGTGATGTCTGGTGAGGACCTGCCTTACAACAAGCCTACAAGCCCTCAGTCCAGACTCTCTCAGTCTATTGCGGACAGTCTGAGCACTGATGGAGGGATTGTGCGTTCCTGGTGTAACTTGGGCAGTTGTTGTTGCCATCCTGTACCTGTCCCGCAGGTGTAATTTTCGGATGTACCGATCCTGTGCAGGTGTTGTTACACGTGGTCTGCCACTGCGAGGACGATCAGCTGTCCGTCCTGTCTCCCTGTAGTGCTGTCTTAGGCTGTCTTAGGCTCACAGTACGGACATTGCAATTTATTGCCCTGGCCACATCTGCAGTCCTCATGCCTCCTTGCAGCATGCCTAAGGCACGTTCATGCAGATGAGCAATGCACCCTGGGCATCTTTCTTTTGGTGTTTTTCAGAGTCAGTAGAAAGGCCTCTGTATTGTCCTAAGCTTTCATAACTATGACCTTAATTGCCTACCGTCTGTAAGCTGTTAGTGTCTTAACGACCGTTCCACAGGTGCATGTTCATTAATTGTTTATGGTTCGTTGAACAAGCATGGGAAACAGTGTTTAAACCCTTTACAATGAAGATCTTTGAAGTTATTTGGATTTTTACGAATTATCTTTGAAAGACAGGGTCCTGAAAAGGGGACGTTTCTTTTTTTGCTGAGTTTGAGTACATTTTATTTCTAAATCCAAATGAGCGGTTGTTGGGGTGCTAAATATACATATTTAAGATGAGCGTATTATTCAACTGTATTTACGATAGGTGAATTCCTTTGTCTCTTCTTCTCCCGCTCTTTCTTACGTGCCCCTCCCTTTTCATTGTGGAACAAGCCGTCATATAGGGTTAGTCCACTAATGTCCTGTTGGAAGGTGAACCTTTGCCCCAGTCTGAGGACCTGAGCACTCTGGAGCAGGTTTTCATCAAGGATCTCTCTGTACTTTTCTCCGTTCATCTTTCCCTCGATCCTGACTAGTCTCCCAGTCCCTGCTGCTAAAAAACATCGCCACAGCATGATGCTGCCACCACCATGCTTCACCGTAGGGATGGTGCCTGGTTTCCTCCAGAGTTGAAACTTCCCATTCAGGCTAAAGAGTTCAATCAGACCAGAGTATCTTGTTTATCATGGTCTGAGAGTCCTTTAGGTGCCTTTTGGCAAACTCCAAGCGGGCTGTCATGTGCCTTTCACTGAGGAGTGGTTTCCGTCTGGCCAATCTACCATAAAGGCTTGATTGGTGGAGTGCTGCAGAGATGGTTGTCCTTCTGGAAGGTTCTCCCATCTCTACAGAGAAACTTTGGAGCTCTGTCAGAGCGACCATCGGGTTATTGGTCACCTCCCTGACCAAGGCCCTCCTCTCCCCCGATTGCTCAGTTTGGCTGGGCTGTCACATTGGTATAAAGGGTCAGGAGACAGGTGTGTGCCAATGAATTGAATTTACCACAGGAGGACTTCAATCAAGTTGGAGAACCATCTCAAGGATGATGTGGAAAAAGTCAAGGGGTCTGAATACTTTCTGAATGCACTGTACATTTCACTTTAGCATTAGTTTAACATTTTGCATCATTCCATTACATTGTTAGTTTACCTTTCTTTCCTCTGTCACGTTCATGTGGTAGTTCCTGAGTATTGCGAGCAATAGAGAATCATATTAGGCTAAAGTATTACAAGTTGTGCAATAATTTGGGACGTGTAGCCTATTTGAATTATTATGGAACGCAGACCATACATAGCAGTTTAAACCTGGTGCACGCTTCATGACAACTGGATCGTTGTTATCACAGTTCCATAATTAGTGAGGATTATTAGGGTTGATGTTTTGGGACTACTGTTCAACCCCTGTCACTTTCCAATATTTCATGGATTGAATATGGCAACTTTCAGGATGAATCAAACCACTGTACTTTTGATTTTGATATTTTGAAGTGGTGTAAAGTACTTAAGTAAAAATACTTTAAAGTACTACTTATGTCACGATCGTCGTAAAGATGAGACCAAGGCGCAGCGTGCATAGAGTTCCACATACTTTTAATAAAGAGAAACTCACTTAAACAAAAAACAATAAAGAACAACGAACAAAACGCTATACGAATAGTGCAGACAGGCAGCTAAACATAGAACAAGATCCCACAAACACAAAAGAGAAATGGCTACCTAAATATGATCCCCAATCAGAGACAACGATTAATTGTCTCTGATTGGGAACCATATCAGGCCAACATAGACATACACTACACCTAGATGACAACACCCCTAGACATACAAAAACCCTAGACATACAAAAACCCTAGACATACAAACTAGCGTACCGACCCTAGTCACACCCTGACCTAACCAAAATATAAGAAAAACAGAGATATCTAAGGTCAGGGCGTGACAACTTAAGTAGTTTTTTAGGGTATCTGTACTTTACTATTTATATTTTTGGCTACTTTTACTTTTACTTCACTGCATTCCTAAAGAAAAGAATGTACTTTTTACTCCGTACATTTTCCTGACACCCGAAAGTACTCGTTACATTTTGACAGGAAAATTGTCCAATTCACACACTTATCAAGAGAACATCCCATGTCACCCCTACTGCCTCTGATCTGGCGGACTCACTAAACACAAATGCTTTGTTTGTAAATTATGTCTGAGTGTTGGAGTGTGCCTCTGGCTATCCGTCAATTAAAAATGTATATTGTGCCGTCAGGTTTGCTTTAAATTAGAAACTTTGAATTATTTTACTTTTATTTTTGATACTTAAGTATATTTAAAATCAAATATGTGTATAAAAGTATTGCTATGGTAAATATGCATTACCAGGAGATAATTGCATACATTTGTGTGAGTGCATTTGATGGACCAATGGGAGCAGATGATGAAGTAATAAATTAATAAAGGCTTTGATATGTTTGGCGGTACAGTCATCTATGGATGTGGTCTGGGAAAAATCTTAGGTTTCACTTCAAGGGACCTATCTTTGAAAGAATGGTTTTGTTGATCTCAATATTCTTGAGACTTTCTTGAGTGTTACTAGGCAAGTGAACATATCAAGTTGAGTAAAATTGATTTAAGTGAGTTGCACAACTCAATGAAAGCAAATTGTATAACAAAGGTGTGGCTGGATATATTTTTTGTATGTTTGTTTTTAAGTAGAGAGGTCATAAAGCTTATTCAGCTAGTGTTGGTTCAGAACATAAAACAGTAAGATGTATGGACTACCTGTAACAGCACACAGATATTTGTCACCACTTTTTATAAACATCCAAATTACAGTACATTTTCCCCCCATTCAAATGGCTGTATAGACTAATGTAAAACAAGTCAATGTATGTTACATAAAGACTTCGCTTTGGTATTTGTGCTAAATATTTGTTTCTATTTGTCAGTTTCAGCTGAAGTAGACCTTTGGCATTATAAAGGTTAAATCATCTTACAGTCTGTCGAACTTACTCTGGCAGGTCTTTCCATCCTCCTGGAGTGTGTATCCCTCATTACAGTGGCAGAAATAGCCATTGAGGACACTCACACACTCATGCTGACAGCTGTGATTCCCAAACGAACAGTAGCCAATCACTGAAGGAGAGAAGAATGCAATTAAATGATATGCAAAAGCAGCAAAGCAACTGAAATACGGCATTGAAAAATTATTCAATATGCTTCTAGAAATTCTATAAAGTT
The DNA here is from genome assembly GCF_029448725.1 of Salvelinus fontinalis. Classification (NCBI taxonomy): domain Eukaryota; kingdom Metazoa; phylum Chordata; class Actinopteri; order Salmoniformes; family Salmonidae; genus Salvelinus; species Salvelinus fontinalis. The sequence goes on from NC_074667.1 coordinate 16,548,608, forward strand.
ATAATGCATAATATGAAATAGTAATTCAATAATGATCTTTAGTATAATGAATAATGTTTCTGAGTGGAAGTATACTTACTGTTTTTAAAACTATTTCCTCACCCAGGTTTTCACCATGGCATAAAAAATACTGTTTCCAGAGTATTTAATAATCCTCTTAGATGTAAAGTCCACTGTTTAAGGGACCTTCATGGTTCTGGTTCTGACTGACAATTTCACTTATAAATTGATCTGTGGACACCTCCGATTGAAATGGCTTGCATTGAGCAATAGCCCTGGTTCCCATGGACACAGTAGAGCCTGTGACTTAGGATGTGAAATCTGAAACCCCTTGAAGCTGTGCTGTCCCTCCTACCATTTAGTTCGCTCTTCCGACTGTCCATCAACTCCTGTCTGAACCCTACGCCACTGACAAAGCACATGCTTGCAATCCATATAACGTAGTGCAGCGGGAGAGAGTGGTTCCATTGCTGTAGCACATTCAGACATCAGTTTGTAGCAATTGTAAGAATATTTTGAAGATAAATACACAACGAAGAGAACGAGAGGTCAAGAGAACTAAAAGTCAATAGAGTACTAACGATCGATGGAAATATTGTTTTTTTCTGTAGTAGAGGATTAATGATCAATGGGGTCAGAGAGACATGGGAGAAATTTCAGTCCAGGACTCATAGATACATGGCAAGTTCTCATTGGTCCAGATTGTTTATACATTGAACCTGAAATAGGAAACTTGTTATTTGGCCATTGGCCCAGTTTTATTGCAAGGAATTCTAATTGGTCAACCACAGGCTAGGGCTGGGTTATAAAGTACACCCTGTCCCTTTGTTCTGTGGAGATAATCACAGGAGAGAATCACTGAAGAGAATCCCTGAGGACAGGGGAGAATGAACATCTAACTCTCAGCATAACACCTCCTCTTTGAATAAACCTATTTTTCTCACCCTGATTTGCTTTGGGGTCTGTGTTATTGAAGAGTAACATCAACGTTAATCTAAAATAATTCATAGATTTTAACCTCTCTGGGGTATGTGGGACGGTAGCGTCTCACCTCGTCAACAGCCAGTGAAACTGCAGGGCGCCAAATTCAAAACAACAGAAATCCCATAATTAAAATTCCTCAAACATACATGTATTTCACACCATTTTAAAGATACACTTGTTGTAAATCCAGCCACAGTGTCCAATTTTCAAAAAGGCTTTACGACGAAAGCAAACCAAACGATTATGTTAGGTCAGAGCCAAGTCACAGAAAAACACAGCCATTTTTCAAGCAAAAGAGAGTCACAAAAAGCAGAAATATAGATAAAATGTATCACTAACCTTTGATGATCTTCATCAGATGACACTCATAGGACTTCATGTTACACAATACATGTATGTTTTGTTCGGTAAAGTTCATATTTATATCCAAAAATCTGAGTTTACATTGGCTTGTTATGTTCAGTAGTTCCAAAACATCCCGTGAATTTGCAGAGAGCCACATCAATTTACAGAAATACTCATAATAAACACTGCTAAAAGATACAAAAAGTTCAGTTACAGTCCGTAGAAACATGTCAAACGATGTATAGAATCAATCTTTAGGATATTTTTAACATAAATCTTCAATAATGTTCCAACCGGAGAATTCCTTTGTCTTCAGAAATGCGATCGAATGCAGCTAACTCTCACATCAACGCGCATGGTCAGCGCATGGTCAGCTCGTGGCACTCTGGAAGAGACCTTACTCAATCTCCTCTCATTCGCCCTCACTTCACAGTAGAAGCATCAAACAAGGTTCAAAGACTGTTGACATCTCGTGGAAGCCTTAGGAAGTGCAACATTACCCCATTTCCACTGTATCTTGGAAAAGAAAAGAGTTGAAAACCTACAAACCTCAGATTTCCCACTTCCTGGTTGGATTTTTTTCACAGGTTTTTGCCTGCCATATGATTTCTGTTATACTCACAGACATCATTCAAACAGTTTTAGAAACTTCATAGTGTTTTCTATCCACTATCTGCTACTAATAATATGCATATCCTACCCTGCTACTCAGGATCTGGGCCTGAGTAGCAGGCCCAGATCTATATCCTAAAGATTGATTCTATACATCGTTTGACATGTTTCTACGGACTGTAACTGAACTTTTTGTATCTTTTAGCAGTGTTTATTATGAGTATTTCTGTAAATTGATGTGGCTCTCTGCAAATTCACGGGATGTTTTGGAACTACTGAACATAACAAGCCAATGTAAACTCAGATTTTTGGATATAAATATGAACTTTACCGAACAAAACATACATGTATTGTGTAACATGAAGTCCTATGAGTGTCATCTGATGAAGATCATCAAAGGTTAGTGATACATTTTATCTATATTTCTGCTTTTTGTGACTCTCTTTTGCTTGAAAAATGGCTGTGTTTTTCTGTGACTTGGCTCTGACCTAACATAATCGTTTGGTTTGCTTTCGTCGTAAAGCCTTTTTGAAAATTGGACACTGTGGCTGGATTTACAACAAGTGTATCTTTAAAATGGTGTGAAATACATGTATGTTTGAGGAATTTTAATTATGGGATTTCTGTTGTTTTGAATTTGGCGCCCTGCAGTTTCACTGGCTGTTGACGAGGTGAGACGCTACCGTCCCACATACCCCAGAGAGGTTAAAATCTATGAATTATTTTAGATTAACGTTGATGTTACTCTTCAATAACACAGACCCCAAAGCAAATCAGGGTGAGAAAAATAGGTTTATTCAAAGAGGAGGTGTTATGCTGAGAGTTAGATGTTCATTCTCCCCTGTCCTCAGGGATTCTCAGGATCTGGGCCTGAGTAGCAGGCAGTTTATTCTGGGCACGCTTTTCATCCGGACGTGAAAATACTGCCCCCTACCCCAAAGAAGTTTTAGACAAAAAACACTTTCTGTTTTTCACAGAGATGTAAGGCACGTTCCCAACGAGTTCACGAAGCTAAGCTAAAATATTCACAATTTCTCTAACACTAAACACACATATATATTTTAAAGTTATAAGGAAGGTGAAATCTTATAGTTAGTAATTTTATAATTTGATTGTACTACAGTTGAAGTCGGAGGTTTACATACAGCTTAGCCAAATACATTTAAACTCCGTTTTTCACAATTCCTCACATTTAATCCTAGTAAAAATTCCCTGTCAGTTAGGATCACCACTTTATTTTTAGAATGTGAAATGTCAGAATAATAGTAGAGAGAATGATTTATTTCAGCTTTTATTTCTTTCATCACATTACCAGTGGGTCAGAAGTTTACATACACTCAATTAGTACTTGGTAGCATGGCCTTTAAATTGTTTAACTTGGGTCAAACGTTTCAGGTAGCCTTCCACAAGCTTTCCACAATAAGTTGGGTGAATTTTGGCCCATTCCTCCTGACAGAGCTGGTGTAACTGAGTCAGGTTTGTAGGCCTCATTGCTCGCACATGCTTTTTCAGTTCTGCCAATACATTTTCTATAGGATTGAGGTCAGGGCTTTGTGATGGCCACTCCAATACCTTGACTTTGTTGTCTTTAAGCCATTTTGCCACAACTTTGGAAGTATGCTTGGGGTCATTGTCCATTTGGAAGAACCATTTGCGACCAAGCCTTAACTTCCTGACTGATGTCTTGAGATGTTGCTTCAATATATCCACATCATTTTCCAGCCTCATGATGCCATCTATTTTGTGAAGTGCACCCTCCTGCAGCAAAGCACCCCCACATGATGCTGCCACCCCCGTGCTTCACGGTTGGGATAGTGTTCTTCGGCTTGCAAGGCTCCCCCTTTTTCCTCTGAACATAATGATGGTCATTATGGCCAAACAGTTCTATTTTTGTTTCATCAGACCAGAGGACATTTCTCCAAAAAGTACGATCTTTGTCCCCATGTGCAGTTGCAAACCGTAGTCTGTCTTTTTATGGCGGTTTTGGAGCAGTGGCTTCTTCCTTGCTGAGCGGCCTTTCAGGTTATGTTGGTATAGGACTCGTTTTACTGTGGCTATAGATACTTTGTACCTGTTCCCTCCAGCATCTTTACAAGGTCCTTTGCGGTTGTTCTGGGATTGATTTGCGCACCAAAGTACGCTCATCTCTAGGAGACAGAAGCTGTCTACTTCCTGAGCGCTATGACGGCTGCGTGGTCCCATGGTGTTTATACTTGCGTACTATTGTTTGTACAGATGAACGTGGTATCTTCAGGCGTTTGGAAATTGCTCCCAAGGATGAACCAGACTTGTGGAGGACTACAATTTTTTAGGGCTGATTTCTTTTGATTTTCCCATGATGTCAAGCAAAGAGGCACTGAGTTTGAAGGTAGGCATTGAAATACATCCACAGTTACACTTACAATTGACACAAATGATGTCAATTAACCTATCAGAAGCTTCTAAAGCCATGACATAATTTTCTGGAATTTTCCAAGCTGTTTAAAGGCATAGTCAACTTAGTGTATGTAAACTTCTGACCCACTGGAATTGTGATATAGTGAATTATAAGAAAAATAATCTGTCTGTAGACAATTGCTGGAAAAATTACTTGTGTCATAAACAAAGTAGATGTCCTAATTGACTTGCCAAAATGACTCCAACCTAGGTGTATGTAATCTTCAACTTCAACTGTATATTTAGAAAGCATATAAGCCATTTCAAGCCTTATTCATACTGTTTTGTTGAATAGGAAATACATCATAAAATATTTCATATTTTCATTTAAAAAAAAAACATATTTGTACTCTGTACTTGAGCTCGTGTCTTCAAACGTGACTACACCTCAGTAATTATTAATTTTTTTACCAGAAAGGTGAGATTTTAACCTTTCTTGTAGTATGAGGCATTACTAGTTATCAGTGGTCGAAAAAGTACTAAATTGTCATATTTGAGTGAAAGTAAAGATACCTTAATAGAAAATGACTCAGGTGAAAGTCACCCAGTAAAATACTACTTGAGTTAATGTCTAAAAGTATTTGGTTTTAAGTATGAAATGTAAAAGTACAAGTATAAATAATTTCAAATTACCTATATTAAGCAAACCTGACGGCACCGTTTTCCTGTTTTTTATTTACGGATAGCCAGGGGCACACTCCATAACTCAGACACCATTTACAAACGAAGCATTTGTGTTTAGTGAGTCCGCCAGATCAGAGGCAGTAGGGATGACCAGTGTATGAATTGGAACATTTTCCTGTCAAAATATAATGAGTACTTTTGGGTGTCAGGGAAAATGTATGGAGTAAAAGTACATTATTTTCTTTAGGAATGTAGTGGTTTAACGGTTTAAAACAGTTATTCATAGATTTACTGATCCAGATTTAAAATTAAGTGGTGCAACAAAGCTCTGACTAATTATAAACCCAGATTTACAAAACCTAGATTAGCTCTAATCCATGTTGGTGCAACCCATCCTTACTTACATTTAACTGGTTTAAGGTACTTGCTGAGAAATGCAGATAGACAACATCACCATAATCCACCACTGATTTAAATGTGCTTTGAACAAGATCCTTTCTGACTGACATTGAAAAACAAGATTTGTTCCTAAAATAAAAAACACATTTCAACTTCAGTTTCTTCAGCATATCAATGTGTTGTTTAAAATTCAGCTTTCATTTAACCAAATCCCAAGAAATTTATAGGAGGTGACCTTATTAATTTGCTGGCCTTTTAGAGTTAAACTCTGCAAGCGACTCCTATCTACTTTCAGAGAAGAGAAAATCATATATTTAGTTTGCCTTGCATTAAGCACCAGTTTCAATTCGGAAAGTTGCTTTTGAACAGCATCAAAAGCCAACTATCCTGAAAAGCCTTCTCAATATTACATGTGCTAGAATAAATAGTGTCATCAGCATACAGATGGAGATTTGCAAAGTCAACAGTCATCCATATATAAGTTATATACAGTGTAAAAATGATCACACCTAAAATTGAGCCCTGGGGAACTCCTTTCGTAAGCCTTCGGAACTCCGATTTCATTCCCTGCTGTGCACTGTTCTGCCACAAAAGTAGTGTTAGTGTCACGCCCTGACTGTAGAGAGCTTTTTATGTCTCCATTTTGGTTTGGTCAGGGTGTGATTTGGGTGTGATTTGGGTGGTTTGGGTGATTTGGGTGGTTCTATGTTAATTTTCTATGTTTTGTATTTCTTTGTGTTTGGCTGGGTGTGGTTCTCAATCTGTCTATCTTTGTCTCTGATTGAGAATCATACTTGGGTAGCTTTTCCCCACCGATGCTTTGTGGGTAGTTATGTTCTGTTTTGTGTTTCTGCACCTGACAGGACTGTTTCGGTTTTCGTTCATTCTCTGTGTTATTAGTGTTCAGTTGTAATAAAAAGCATGAACACTTACGACGCTGCGCTTTGGTCCGATCCTTCTTCAACAGATGACCGCTACAGTTAGAACCAATCCAATTCTTCAACACTTAAACCAATTTTTTTTTGGTCTATAGGGCAAGGTCAACAGTGTCGAAAGCCTTTGATAATTCAATAAAAAGTGAAACGGTGATGTTTCTTGTCCTGAGCATCTAGAATATCACCTATAACTTTAGTTACCGCAGTAATGGTACTATGCTTGGCTCTAAAACTGACTGGAATTGAGAACTTATAAAGAAAGTATTTCAACTGTCAGTTCACCAGGTTGTCCAAAACCTTTTCCAGTGCAGACAGTTTGATATGGGACGATAGTTATCCAACTGGGACGGATCTCCACCCTTATGTAAAAGTGCGTTCCAGACCTTTGGAATCGTATTTATCAACAATGAAAGATGTTAATATATGAGTGAGAGGGGTAGCAATTTTTGAAAATAAGGGTTAAATTCCAGCTACTTAATATCAATAGATCTGAGTGCCTTTACAACTTCTGAAAACTCAATCTCGGTATAATGAAATGGATGAACCACAGTTTCATTCACAGCCTCATTCGAGATGTTAGGATGGAGTTCATTATAAAATAAATGCCCAGCCTTAGCAAAATGCTCATAAAAAATGTCAAGCAGTTGATTCTTGTCTATCACTTAATGGTTTTCCATAATTTTGTTGGGTTATTGTTTACCTTGGTAGATTCGTAATAGAAGTTAGATTAGCATTTCCGTATTAACAAGGTGCACTTGTTTCTCAGTGCCCTGAGTAACTGCCACTCAGCCTGGGAGTTACCCCTTTTGGCTTTAGCCCATTTGTGTATTTTGTTTTTGGATCAAATCAGATAATTCCTCTGTAAACCAGGGATTGTCTCTACCTCTTACCCAGTACTTTTTGAGAGGGGTATGTTTATCACAGATACTAGAAAACATGGAATGAAAATAGGAGAATGCCTCCTCTGTCTGGCAAAAACAGCAATCCTATCCCAGTTGCATGTGTAAAGTTCATGCAGGAATGCCTGCTTACAGAACTGCTTAAAATGTTGTTTGACTATGTACCGAGGGGACACTTTAGGGATTTTAGTGTCTCTAATGCAAGCAACTGCACAATAATCGCTTAAATCATTAGGGAAAATACCAACGGCCAAGTAATTATGTGGATTGTTATTTAGAATAACATCAATAAGTGTTGACTTGGAGATGTATTTTGGATTGGGTCTTGTGACTGCATTTATCAATTGAGTAAAATTCAATGTTTTGCACAGTCCTCTTGTGGTCTTGGAGTTTGGAGATAACCAGTCCCAGTTTAAATCGCCCATGAGAACCATTTCATTTCCCCCCAACCACACTGTAGTTTAGCCAGAGAATCCAGGGATTCTTCTTTTGCAGATGGAGGTCTATAACATCCTATTAACCTGTCTGGGAACGGTCCTGTCATGTTTTGTCATTGATTATCATGTCTTGTCCCTGTGCTTCCCTTCTATTCGTTTCCCTCTGCTGGTCTTATTTGGTTCTTTCCCTCTTTCTATCCCTCTCTCTCCCCCTCCCTCTCTCCCTCTCTCGCTCTCTCTCTATCGTTCCGTTCCTGCTCCCAGCTGTTCCTCATTCTCCTAACTACCTCATTTACTCTTTCACACCTGTCCCCTATTTTGCCCTCTGATTAGAGTCCCTATTTCTCCCTCTGTTTTCCGCTTCTGTCCTTGTCGGATCCTTGTTTGATGTTTGCTGTTCTGTGTCCTTGTTCCGCCCTGTCGTGTTTTTGCCTTCTTCAGATGCTGCGTGTGAGCAGGTGTCTATGTCAGCTACGGCCTGTGCCTTCCCGAAGCGACCTGCAGTCTGTGGTCGCGTCTCCAGTCGTTCCTCTCTACTGACGAGAGGATTTCAGTTTTCCTGTTTTGTATTTACCTAAGATATATCCAGGAGTATCGTTTTTGTTTAAGACTGGAATAAAGACTCTGTTTCTGTTAAGTCGCTTTTGGGTCCTCATTCACCAGCATAACAGAAGGATCCGACCAGCAATGGACCCAGCGACTACGGATTCTCGCAACACTGCCATCGAGATCCAGGGAGCAATGCTCGGCAGACACGAGCAGGAATTGTCTGCTGCTCGTCATGCCGTTGAGACCCTGGCCGCTCAGGTCTCCAACCTCTCAGGACAGTTTCAGAGTCTTCGTCTCGTGCCACCTGCTACTTCCTGGTCTTCCGAGTCTCCGGAACCTAGGGTTAATAACCCACCATGTTACTCTGGGCAACCCACTGAGTGCCGCTCCTTTCTCACCCAGTGTGATATTGTGTTTTCTCTCCAGCCCAACACATACTCAAGAGAGAGAGCTCAGATCGCCTACGTCATATCACTCCTTACTGGTCGGGCTCGGGAGTGGGGCACAGCTATCTGGGAGGCAAGGGCTGAGTGTACTAACGATTATCAGAACTTTAAAGAGGAGATGATACGGGTTTTTGATCGTTCAGTTTTTGGGAAGGAGGCTTCCAGGGCCCTGGCTTCCCTATGTCAAGGTGATCGATCCATAACGGATTACTCTATAGAGTTTCGCACTCTTGCTGCCTCCAGTGACTGGAACGAGCCGGCGTTGCTCGCTCGTTTTCTGGAGGGACTCCACGCTGAGGTTAAAGATGAGATTCTCTCCCGGGAGGTTCCTTCCAGCGTGGATTCTTTGATTGCACTCGCCATCCGCATAGAACGACGGGTAGATCTTCGTCACCGAGCTCGTGGAGGAGAGCTCGCGTTAACGGTGTTCCCCCTCTCCGCATCTCAACCATCTCCTCCCACCGGCTCAGAGACTGAGCCCATGCAGCTAGGAGGTATTCGCATCTCGACTAAGGAGAGGGAACGGAGAATCACCAACCGCCTTTGCCTCTATTGCGGTTCTGCTGGACATTTTGTTATTTCATGTCCAGTAAAAGCCAGAGCTCATCAGTAAGCGGAGGGCTACTGGTGAGCGCTACTACTCAGGTCTCTCCATCAAGATCCTGTACTACCTTGTTGGTCCATCTACGCTGGTCTGGTTCGGCTGCTTCCTGCAGTGCCTTGATAGACTCTGGGGCTGAGGGTTGTTTTATGGACGAAGCATGGGCTCGGAAGCATGACATTCCTCTCAGACAGTTAGGGAAGCCCACGCCCATGTTCGCCTTAGATGGTAGTCTTCTCCCCAGTATCAGATGTGAGACACTACCTTTAACCCTCACTGTATCTGGTAACCACAGTGAGACCATTTCCTTTTTGATTTTTCGTTCACCTTTTACACCTGTTGTTTTGGGTCATCCCTGGCTAGTATGTCATAATCCTTCTATTAATTGGTCTAGTAATTCTATCCTATCCTGGAACGTTTCTTGTCATGTGAAGTGTTTAATGTCTGCTATCCCTCCTGTTTCTTCTGTCCCCTCTTCTCAGGAGGAACCTGGTGATTTGACAGGAGTGCCGGAGGAATATCATGATCTGCGCACGGTCTTCAGTCGGTCCAGAGCCAACTCCCTTCCTCCTCACCGGTCGTATGATTGTTGTATTGATCTCCTTCCGGGTACCACTCCCCCTCGGGGTAGACTATACTCTCTGTCGGCTCCCGAACGTAAGGCTCTCGAGGATTATCTGTCTGTTTCTCTCGACGCCGGTACCGTGGTGCCTTCTTCCTCTCCCGCCGGAGCGGGGTTTTTTTTTGTTAAGAAGAAGGACGGTACTCTGCGCCCCTGCGTGGATTATCGAGGGCTGAATGACATAACGGTTAAGAATCGTTATCCGCTTCCCCTTATGTCGTCAGCCTTCGAGATTCTGCAGGGAGCCAGGTTCTTTACTAAGTTGGACCTTCGTAACGCTTACCATCTCGTGCGCATCAGAGAGGGGGACGAGTGGAAAACGGCGTTTAACACTCCGTTAGGTCATTTTGAATACCGGGTTCTGCCGTTCGGTCTCGCTAATGCTCCAGCTGTCTTTCAGGTATTAGTTAATGATGTACTGAGAGACATGCTGAACATCTTTGTTTTCGTTTACCTTGACGATATCCTGATTTTTTCACCGTCACTCGAGATTCATGTTCAGCACGTTCGACGTGTACTCCAGCGCCTTTTAGAGAATTGTCTCTACGTGAAGGCTGAGAAGTGCGTCTTTCATGTCTCCTCTGTCACTTTTCTCGGTTCTGTTATTTCCGCTGAAGGCATTCAGATGGATCCCGCTAAGGTCCAGGCTGTCAGCGATTGGCCCGTTCCTAAGTCACGTGTCGAGTTGCAGCGCTTTCTCGGTTTCGCTAATTTCTATCGGCGTTTCATTCGTAATTTTGGTCAAGTGGCTGCTCCTCTCACAGCTCTGACTTCTGTCAAGACGTGTTTTAAGTGGTCCGGTTCCGCCCAGGGAGCTTTTGATCTCCTCAAGAAGCGTTTTACATCCGCTCCTATCCTTGTTACTCCTGACGTCACTAAACAATTTATTGTCGAGGTTGACGCTTCAGAGGTGGGCGTGGGAGCCATTCTGTCCCAGCGCTTCCATTCTGACGATAAGGTCCATCCTTGCGCTTATTTTTCTCATCGCCTGTCGTCATCGGAACGCAACTATGATGTGGGTAACCGCGAACTGCTCGCCATCCGCTTAGCCCTAGGCGAATGGCGACAGTGGTTGGAGGGGGGGACCGTCCCTTTTGTCGTTTGGACTGACCATAAGAACCTTGAGTACATCCGTTCTGCCAAACGACTTAATGCACGTCAAGCTCGTTGGGCGTTGTTTTTCGCTCGTTTCGAGTTCGTGATTTCTTATCGCCCGGGAAATAGGAACACCAAGCCTGATGCCTTATCCCGTCTCTTTGGTTCTTCTGTGGCTTCTACCGACCCCGAGGGGATTCTCCCTGAGGGGCGTGTTGTCGGGTTGACTGTCTGGGGAATTGAGAGACAGGTAAAGCAAGCGCTCACTCACACTGCGTCGCCGCGCGCTTGTCCTAGTAACCTTCTGTTCGTTCCTGTCTCTACTCGTCTGGCTGTTCTTCAGTGGGCTCACTCTGCCAAGTTAGCTGGCCACCCCGGCGTTCGGGGTACGCTTGCTTCTATTCGCCAGCGGTTTTGGTGGCCTACTCAGGAGCGTGACACGCGCCGTTTCGTGGCTGCTTGTTCGGACTGCGCGCAGACTAAGTCAGGTAACTCTCCTCCTGCCGGTCGTCTCAGACCGCTTCCCATTCCTTCTCGACCATGGTCTCACATCGCCTTAGACTTTATTACCGGTCTGCCTTCGTCTGCGGGGAAGACTGTGATTCTTACGGTTGTCGATAGGTTCTCTAAGGCGGCACATTTCATTCCCCTCGCTAAGCTTCCTTCCGCTAAGGAGACGGCACAAATCATCATTGAGAATGTGTTTAGAATTCATGGCCTCCCGTTAGACGCCGTTTCAGACAGAGGTCCGCAATTCACGTCACAGTTTTGGAGGGAGTTCTGTCGTTTGATTGGTGCTTCCGTCAGTCTCTCTTCCGGGTTTCATCCCCAGTCTAACGGTCAAGCAGAAAGGGCCAATCAGACGATTGGTCGCATATTACGCAGCCTTTCTTTTCGTAACCCTGCGTCTTGGGCAGAACAGCTCCCCTAGGCAGAATACGCTCACAACTCGCTTCCTTCGTCTGCTACCGGGCTATCTCCGTTTCAGAGTAGTCTTGGGTACCAGCCTCCTCTGTTCTCGTCCCAGCTCGCCGAGTCCAGCGTTCCCTCCGCTCAGGTTTTTGTCCAACGTTGTGAGCGCACCTGGAGGAGGGTCAGGTCTGCACTTTGCCGTTACAGGGCGCAGACTGTGAGAGCCGCCAATAAACGGAGGATTAAGAGTCCTAGGTATTGTCGCGGTCAGAGAGTGTGGCTTTCCACTCGTAACCTTCCCCTTACGACAGCTTCTCGCAAGTTGACTCCGCGGTTCATTGGTCCGTTCCGTGTCTCTCAGGTCGTCAATCCTGTCGCTGTGCGACTGCTTCTTCCGCGACATCTTCGTCGCGTCCACCCTGTCTTCCATGTCTCCTGTGTCAAGCCTTTTCTTCGCGCCCCCGTTCGTCTTCCCTCCCCCCCCCCCGTCCTTGTCGAGGGCGCACCTATTTACAGGGTACGGAAGATCATGGACATGCGTTCTCGGGGACGTGGTCACCAGTACTTAGTGGATTGGGAGGGTTACGGTCCTGAGGAGAGGAGTTGGGTTCCATCTCGGGACGTGCTGGACCGTTCGTTGATTGATGATTTCCTCCGTTGCCGCCAGGGTTCCTCCTCGAGTGCGCCAGGAGGCGCTCGGTGAGTGGGGGGGTACTGTCATGTTTTGTCATTGATTATCATGTCTTGTCCCTGTGCTTCCCTTCTATTCGTTTCCCTCTGCTGGTCTTATTTGGTTCTTTCCCTCTTTCTATCCCTCTCTCTCCCCCTCCCTCTCTCCCTCTCTCGCTCTCTCTCTCTATCGTTCCGTTCCTGCTCCCAGCTGTTCCTCATTCTCCTAACTACCTCATTTACTCTTTCACACCTGTCCCCTATTTTGCCCTCTGATTAGAGTCCCTATTTCTCCCTCTGTTTTCCGCTTCTGTCCTTGTCGGATCCTTGTTTGATGTTTGCTGTTCTGTGTCCTTGTTCCGCCCTGTCGTGTTTTTGCCTTCTTCAGATGCTGCGTGTGAGCAGGTGTCTATGTCAGCTACGGCCTGTGCCTTCCCGAAGCGACCTGCAGTCTGTGGTCACGTCTCCAGTCGTTCCTCTCTACTGACGAGAGGATTTCAGATTTCCTGTTTTGTATTTACCTAAGATACATCCAGGAGTATCGTTTTTGTTTAAGACTGGAATAAAGACTCTGTTTCTGTTAAGTCGCTTTTGGGTCCTCATTCACCAGCATAACAGGTACCCCGTTCCGCTAGCGGAACCCCTCGCGGAACCCCTCGCCAACAGTCAATGAAATTGCAGGGCGCAAAATTCAAACAACAGAAATCTCATAATTGAAATTTCTCAAACATACAAGTATTAGACACCATTTTAAAGATAAACTTCTCGTTAACCTGTTTGGGATAGGTGGCAGCATTTTCACGTTCGGATGAAAAGCGTGCCCAGAGTCCTGCTACTCTGGCCCAGAATCTAATATATGCAAAGTATTAGTAGATTTGGATAGAAAACACTCTGAAGTTTCTAAACCTGTTTGAATGATGTCTGTGAGTATAACAGAACTCATATGGCAGGCGAAAACCTGAGAAAAATCCAACCAGGAAGTGGGAAATCTGAGGTTTGTAGGTTTTCAACTCTTTTCCTATCGAATATACAGTGTCTATGGGGTCATATTGAACTTCCTAAGGCTTCCACTAGATGTCAACAGTCTTTAGAACCTTGTTTGATGCTTCTACTGTGAGGAGGGGGGAATGGGAGCTGAATGAGTCAGGGGTCTGGCAGAATAGCATGAGTTGGTCATGCGCGACCTGCGTTCCATTGCCATTCTAAAGACAAAGGAATTCTCCGGTTGGAACATTACTGAAGATTTATGTTAAAAACATCCTAAAGATTGATTCTATACATTGTTTGACATGTTTCTACGGACTGTAACGGAACTTTTTGACTTTTCGTCTGGAGCTAGTGATCACGCGTCATGAATTTGGATTTGTGAACTCAAGGTGCGAACAAGGAGGTATTTGGACATAAATGTTGGACTTTATCAAACTAAACAAACATTTATTGTCGAACTGGGATTCCTGGGAGTGCATTCTGATGAAGATCATCAAAGGTAAGTGAATATTTATAATGCTATTTCTGACTTCTGTTGACTCCGCAACATGGCGGGTATATGTTTGGCTTGTTTTGGTCTCTGAGCGCCGTACTCAGATTATTGCATCGTTTGCTTTTTCCGTAAAGCTTTTTTGAAATCTGACAAAGAGGTTGCATTAAGGAGATGTATATCTATAATTCTGTGCATAATACTTGTATCTTTTATCAAAGTTTATTATGAATATTTCTGTAAATTGATGTGGCTCTCTGCAAATTCACAGGATGTTTTGGAGGCAAAGCCAAATGTAAACTGAGGTTTTTGGATATAAATATGAACTTGATCGGACAAAACATACATGTATTGTGTAACATGTTGTCCCGGGATTGTCATCTGATGAAGGTTAGTGATTCATTTTTATATCTATTTCTGCTTTTTGTGACTCCTCTCTGGTTGGAAAATGTATGTATGCTTTCTGTGACTAGGTGCTGACCTAACATAATGATATGTTGTGCTTTCGCCGAAAAGCCTTTTTGAAATCGGACACTGTGGTTGGATTAAATCTAAGTTCACAGCTTTTTTTCTCAGCAAGGTGCATTTTTGAATTGCAACACAGAAAAGCTGTAGCCAGGAACATTGCCTTATAGTTCTCTAGAGCCTGAGCTGAATCAAGACATCTAACTTTCAGTCCTCACTAGGTTGTAAACACATAAATTGCATCCTACAGTACCCAGTGAAAGCTGATGAAATGTCTGTAATAATTTCTCTGAGTGCTTAAGTGTGTGTGTGAGAGAGAGCGTGTGCATACGTGTGCATGTGTGTGTGGGCGGGGGCCAGCCTGTGTGTGTATGCATGTGTGTATGTATATTTTGGTCTATATATCTCTATCGGGATGGGAGGATTATGCTAACCATGTTGCTTTTAGTGCATTGTATTGTTTGGCCTGCCGATGGCTTCACTAACTTGTGCAGGTCTTCTTGTCGTCGTTAAGGGTGTAGCCAGTGTTGCAGCCGCAGGTGAAGGCTCCAGGGGAGGGGATACAGATCTGCTCACAGTCATGCTTCCACTCAGCACACGGGTCTATGGCTGTATCATACAAAGAGACAAAAATCACTGTTGCTGTTAAGTCAGTAACTGCTGAATCTTAACTTGATCTATCCTACATGCTCACAATTTCTGACTAATTTCCCATTGATATATACAAGAACCAGACCCAGTTACAGCTTACCTAGTTACATGCACTTGACTGACATATATACTGAGTATACAAAATGTTAAGAACACCTGGTCTTTCCATGACATAGACTGACCAGGTGAAAGCTATGATCCCTTATTGATGTCACTTGTTAAATCCACTTCAAACATTGTAGCTGAAGGGGAGGAGACAGGTTGAAGAAGGATTTTAAGTCTTGAGACAATTGAGACAAGGATTGGGTATGTGTGCCATTCAAAGGGTGAACGGGCAAGACAACATATTTAAGTGCCATTGAACAGGGTATGGTAGTAGGTGCCAGGCGCACTTGCTTGTGTCAAGAACTGCAATGCTGGTGGGTTGCTCAACAGTTTCCCGTGTGTATGAAGAATGGTCCACCACCCAAAGGACATCCAGCCAACTTGACTCAACTGTGGGAAGCATTGGAGTCAACATGGGCCAGAATCCCTGTGGAACGCTTTTGACACCTTGTAGAGTCCATGCCCCCAAAAATGTAGGCTGTTCTGAGGGCAAAAGTGTGTGTGTGGGAGGAGTGCAACTCAATATTAGATATATTCAGTGTATAGTTCATTAATAATAATACAAAATGATTAAGTTGGCTCATTTCTAGCCCCATTGACAGCCTATACCTTTACAGGTCTTGCCATCCTCGTTGAGAGTGTACCCTGGCAGACACAGGCAGTGGAAAGAACCAGGGGAGTTCTCACAAAGGTGCTCACAGCCATGGTCAGACTCCAGGCACAGATCCATCCCTGGAACCCCAGCAGACAAGCAACAATTCAACCTTTAATCACTCTCATACTATTGGCATTAGGAAATATAAGGATTTCCTCATACTGTTTTGAAAGACTGTCAAGTTCCCAAAAGCTAGTGATGCTCTTGTGAGAATTAGATGCTTGATATTGTGCTGCCAAGGATGCAACTAATAGCGAGAGCTAAAAATCCCACAGAGCTTTATTCTGACTTGAGTATATTTTTTATTTAATTTATTTAACCTTAACTGACTTACCTAGTTAAATAAAGAACAAGTTCTTATTGACAATGACGGTCTACCCCAGCCAAACCCTAACAACGCTGGGTCAATTGTGCGCCGCCCTATGGGACTCCCAATCACGGCCAGTTGTGATACAGCCTGGATTCGAACCAGGGTCTGTAGTGACGCCTCTAGCATTGAGATGCAATGCCTTAGACTGCTGTGCCACTCGGGAACATTTTACAAGCTTTGAAAGTCTCAAGTATGAATACAAACCTTTGTGGACACTGGCGATCTTGACACACTTCAGCAACAGTAAAGTGGGATTTGTAAAGTGGGATACTACGGTTGGAACAATAACATTGATTTATCATGGCAACTGAGTAATGTTGATAATTGCTTATATTGCACACATCGCTGAACATACACAGTACCAGTCAAAAGTTCAAGGGTTTCTTTTATTTTTACTATTTTCTACATTGTAGAATAATAGTGAAGACATCAAAACAATACATGGAATCATGCAGTAATATAATTTTTCTTTAACAAATCAAAATATATTTTATATTTCAGATTCTTCAAAGTAGCCACCCTTTGCGACAGCATTGCACACTCTTGGCATTCTCTCAACCAGCTTCATGAGGTAGTCACCTGGAAGGCATTTCAATTAACAGGTGTGCCTTGTTAAAAGTACATTTAATGCGTTTGAGCCAATCAGTTGTGTTGTGACAAGGTAGGGGTGGTATACAGAATATGTATACAGAATGTCTTTGTGAGATGCAGATTTGTGAGATGCAGATTAGGTGAACGGATGATCTCCGCATATGTGGTTCCCACCATGAAGCATGGAGGAGAAGGTGTGATGGTGTGGGTGTGCTTGGCTGGTGACACTGTCAGTGATTTCTTTAGAATTCAAGGCACACTTAACCAGCATGGCTACGACAGCATTCTACAGCGATACGCCATCCCATCTGGTTTGGACTTAGTGGGACTATCATTTGTTTTTCAACAGGACAATGATCCAACACCCCTCCAGGCTGTGTAAGGGCTATTTGACCAAGACGGAGAGTGATGGAGTGCTGCATCAGAAGACCTGGCCTCCACAATCACCCGAGCTCAACCCCATTTAGATGGTTTGGGATGAGTTGGACTGTTGAGTGAAGGAAAAGCAGCCAACAAGTGCTCAGCATGTGGGAGAGCCTTCAAGACTGTTGGAAAAGCATTCCTCATGAAGCTGGTTGAGAGAATGCCAAGAGTGTGCAAAGCTGTCATCAAGGTAAAGGGTGGCTGCTTTGAAGAATCTAAAATATATTTTGATTTGTTGAACACTTTATTGGTTACTACATTATTTCATAGTTTTGATTTCCTCACTATTTTTCTACAATGTAGAAAATAGTAAAAATAAAGAAAAACCCTTGAATGAGTAGGTGTGTCCAAACTTTCGACAATAATTCGATAATATCGCTTGTCGACCCAACCCACCGCAGAGCTTGTCCTGGAACTGCAGGCCAAACTGGTAGATCAGGTCAAAAGACTCCACCAGGAAGACATGGTCCTCGATGGGCGGCGACGCCATAGCACGCAGCGAGGTCATATCCGCCCGGGCGACGCCCACCGCATAGATCTCTATTCCCTTGTCACGAGCCTCGGCTGCTACCTCCGCCACGCGGTCCTGGGGCCGCCCGTCCGTTACGATGACGGCCACATTGGGCACCTTGGGTCGGTCGCCCTCGGCTGCCGTGAAGGCATGGTTCATGACGTACTTGATGGCCAGGCCCGTCATGGTGCCCTGCGCCAGGGGGAGGATCTCATTGATGCCTTTCACCATGCCCTGCAGCTTGCCGTGGGTCTTGAGAGAGAATTCGTTCTGGACCTAGAGTCATAGAAACATGCAAAGCATCAGTCACCTCTTCGTATGCAGGGTTTGCATGTCTAGCTATCTCTATTTAGGTGCAACTGAGTCTTCACCAGTGGCATTTAGCCTTTACAAGAACTACAACTGGAAAGGGAAGCTAAGCTAAGAATTCATCAAGAATGATCTTCCCTTTCCAAGCGTAGTTCTTCACTAATGTGTATAAACAAAAGGATAAATTGTGAAGTTGATAAGAGGTTGTGGACCTGGCTGGAGTACTGCACCACGCCCACTCGGGTGGAATTCGCCTCCATGTCCAGCGTGTGGATGATGTCAATCATGAACTTGCGCATGGTCTCAAACTCGTGGGGCCGCACACTTCGAGAGCTGTCAATAATGAACATGAGGTCCACTGGGCCGGACTTGCACTTCTGCTCCGGTCCTGGTTTAGGCAATGTGAGAATGTGTGAAGCCAGAGTAGGAAATCATGAATATCACATTAGCTACGACATAAGCAGACACTTAAATAGTAGTTTTGTATTAATTTCATTAACTTCCTTGCAAAGCCAGTTCTCATTTTGATGTATTCTTGGAATAAAATATAAAATGCAAGAAGCAATTGAATGTGGGCTGAACTGCAATCCATTTATGGCATTTTTATTACTTCACAGTTGGACTTGGCTAACCTGCTTTAGGCCTAGCCACAGCCATGGTGGCCAAGGCTAGCAGGACAGACACACAGATACACAGCTGTCTCATGTTCAGGGTGTTGGTCTGGGAGCCGGACCTCTCGGGGCTGAGTTTAGGCAGGCTTCACACTGCACCGCAACGAGAGAACACAGAACAAAACAGGTAATCTAGAGTACTTTACCACCAGCACATTCCTGCGATAAAAACCTTGACACCAATCAGATGGCGGAGGTACAGAGGAGTAATTCCTATCCTGATAGACGGCTGCACACATGACTAATCTGCAAAATGCATGCTGTCAATTCAAAACAGGCATTATAAAAGAAACTTCTCTTCTTCAGTCCTGAGAGAGGTGTCCAGGTGAAATTTATCGTTATCGCTCAGATAATTGTACCTTGAATAGTAGTCATTCATTGGCCTCATTTTGGTCAATTTGTGAAGGCCCAATGGGAACAACTTCCTCAGAGAGCATAGACAGACATCATATCAAAGACAACTGTGCCATGTGCTTTGCCGACTTGGCAGTTAAGTTTGAGTGAAGGAAACATTAAACCAATGCCAATTGACATGAGCCGGCAAGCTCTCTGATATGAAAATGGATGTCAAAGCCAACAGACTAATTTCATAGATAGCAAGAGAGCGATTGAAAGAAAATAGGGATACAGCAGAATAAAGTGAGATGGAAAGTAATCATGTTTTCAGGTAATCAGACAAGACAAAAAGACGCTAGACAAGGTGGGATCTTTTTGTGTCGGTAAAATGAATTATGCAAGAAATGTTGGTGGAAACGCTTTTATGCACAAATATTGATATAACCATCATATTGAGTAAACTTGGGAGTCATTTGATGATATGTTGTGTGGTCCTCCCACTACGACTCGTCGAGAAAGCATGCAGTTTATTTGGCTACAGATGAGGATATTTGCACGAAATGTAGAATGTTTACACGAAAATCTGTCACCAATTGGATGGAAACCTAGCTAGACAGTCGTGAAGAGGACCCGACAGAGTACGACAAAGCCTATTCCCCCTCAGGAGACTGAAAATATTTGGCATGGGTACTCAGATCCTCAAAATGTTCTTCAGCTGCACCATCGAGAGCATCCTGACTGGTTGCATCACTGTCTGGTATGGCAACTGCTCAGCCTCCGACCACAAGGCTCTACAGAGGGTAGTGCATAGGGCCCAGTACATCATTAGGGCCAAGCATCCTGCCATCCTGGATCTCTATACCAGGCAGTGTCAGAGGAAGGCCCTAAAAATTGTCAGTGACTCCAGCCAACCTAGTCATAGACTGTTCTCTCTGCTACCGCATGGCAAGCGGTACCGGAGCGACAAGTCTAAAATTGCTTTTCTTTCAAAAACAAGAACATTTCTAAGTGACCCCAAACTTTTGAACGGTAGTGTACATATTACCTTGACGAACCCCCTGTAAATAGCCTCTCTTCTGTTATCTTACTGATGCTCTTTAATTATTTGTTATTTTTCAGATTTTTACTTAACCGCATTGTTGGTTTAGTAAGCATTTCACTGTATGGTCTACACCTGTATTCAGCGCATGTGACAAATACAATTTTATTTTATTTAGTTAGAGCAAATTAAGGGGTAGACAGACAGAGGTTTATTAAGACAGACACAAAGATGGAGAGATCAGGAGCCCGATCAGGAGCCCGCTAAGAGCCCATATCCAGCTGAGAGATACCCTTATGCATTGTGGTCTTGATCAGTATCCTCTGAGACCCAGTGCAAAACTCTAGAAGTGTGTTTCAGTAGCCTCCTTCTGTAACTGCATGTGTGCAGGTACAAAGATGTGTCAGTGTGCCCCACTACTACCTAACTAACACAGCAGTGCCCATACTAACAGGCCCCCTATTCTCACAGGTCACACCACAACAAATACACTATAATTATGCATTAAGAAAAACATTCAGTGCACTTTACATTTCCCCTTTAATCCACTGCACTGAATGGACTGATTCAGTGTCTATATGGGTGGTGGAATTCTACATTATGTAATGGTATGAGTTGTGAATTGCATACAGTATAATATGTAATTGGATGTTAAATACTGGAGCAGTAATCAAGCAATTATAGCACAATTGACAAAAGAAAAAGAAGACCTAGCCTACTATGATGAATGAAAATATGAATGCAACATGCAACAATTTCAAAGATTTTACTGAGTTACAGTTCATATGAAGTAATCAATGAATTGAAATTAATTAATTAGGCCCGAATCTATGGATGACTGGGACTACAGATATGCATCTGTTGGTCATAGATACCTTTAAAAAAAATACCTCACAATGGGCTTCAGGATTTCATCACGGTATTTATGTGAGTTCAAATTGCTATCGAAAAAATGCAATTGTGTGTGTTGTCCGTAGCTTATGCCTATCCGTACCATAACCCCACCACCACCATTGGGCACTCTGGTTCACAACGTTGACATCAGCAAACCGCTCGCCCACACGACGCCATGTACATGGTCTGCAGTTATGATGCCGGTTGCATGTACTGCCAAACTCTGTAAAATGACGGTGGAGGCAGTTTATGGTAGAGAAATTAACATTATCTGGCAACAGCTCTGGTGGACATTCCTGCAGTCAGCATGTGAATTGCAAGCTCCCTCAACTTGAGACATCTGTGGCATTGTGTTGTGTGACAAAACTGCAGATTATAGATGGGCCTTTTATTGTTCCCAGCACAAGGTGCACCTGTGTAATGATCATGCTGTTTATTCAGCTTCTTGATATGCCACACCTGTCAGGTGGATGGATTATCTTGGAAAAAGAGAAATACTCACTAACAGGGATGTAAACATATTTGTGTACAACATTTGAGAGAAATAACCTTTTGAGCGTATAGAAAATGTTAAGTTTATATTTTTGTTCAGTGTAGGTATGAAAATGAACAGATTGAACTCTGCATACGATTCTTCATCACATGGGAGTAGGTAAAGTAGTATGGAAGAAGATATGTACAGTTGAAGTCGGAAGTTTACATACACCTCAGCCAAATACGTTTAAATTCAGTTTTTCACAATTCCTCACATTTAATCCTCGTACAAATTCCCTGTCTTAGGACAGTTAGGATCACCACTTTATTTTAAGAATGTGAAATGTCAGAATAATAGTAGAGAGTGATTTATTTCAGCTTTTATTTCTTTCATCACATTCCCAGTGGGTCAGAAGTTTACATACACTCAATTAGTATTTGGTAGCATTTCCTTTAAATTGTTTAACTTGGGTTAAACGTTTTGGCTAGCCTTCCACAAGCTTCATATAATAAGTTGGGTGAATTTTGGCACATTCCTCCTGACAGAGCTGATGTAACTGAGTCAGGTTTTGTAGGCCTCCTTGCTCGCACACGCTTTTTCAGTTCTGCCCACAAATTTTCTACAGGATTTCCTGCAAACATAACGATGGTCATTTTGGCCAAACAGTTCTATTTTTGTTTTACCAGACAAGAGGACATGTCTCCAAAAAGTAGGATCTTTGTCCCCATGTGCAGTTGCAAACAGTGGTCTGGCTTTTTTATGGCGGTTTTGGAGCAGTGACTTCTTCCTTGCTGAGCGGCCTTTCAGGTTATGTCGATATAGGACTCGTTTTACTGTGGACATAGATACTTTTGTACCTGTTTCCTCGCATCTTCACAAGGTCCTTTGGTGTTGTTCTGGGATTGATTTGGACTTTTCACACCAAAGTACGTTCATCTCTAGGAGACAAAAAGCGTCTCCTTCCTGAGCGGTATGACGGCTGCGTGGTCCCATGGTGTTTATACTTGCGTACTATTGTTTGTACAGATGAACGTGGTACCTTCAGGTGCTTGGAAATTGTTCCCAAGGATGAACCAGACTTGTGGAGTTTTTTTTTCTGAGGTCTTGGCTGATTTCTTTTGATTTTCCCATGATGTCAAGCAAAGAGGCACTGAGTTTGAAGGTAAGCCTTGAAATGCATCCACAGGTACACCTCCAATTGACTCAAATTATGTCTATTAGCCTATCAGAAGCTTCTAAAGCCATGACATCGTTTTCTGGACTTTTCCAAGCTGTTTAAAGGCACAGTCAACTTAGTGTATGTAAACTTCTGACCCACTGGGATTGTGATACAGTGAATTATAAGTGAAATAATCTGTCTGTAAACAATTGTTGGAAAAATTACTTGTGTCATGCACAAAGTAGATGTCCTAACCGACTTGCCAAAACTATAGTTTGTTAACAAAACATTTGTGGAGTGATTGTAAAGCGAGTTTGAATGACTCCAACCTAAGTGTATGTAAACTTCAGACTTCAACTGTACATTCTTTCTGCAGCTTTCTACAGCTCTTCTGTGAAACTTTTCAAAAACCATGTGGCATATGGTAAATAAATAACAGGCTTAGATGTCAGTGCTCACCCTTGGGGAGCAATGCCACTAATGCAACTTCCATACTTCCTTTACACCGGCCCCCATATGCCCTGAGTTCACAATAAACTATCAGTTCTACTGTGTGGGTTGTGGCTCCCTGGAAGTCCATATTACTTTTATTCTGGTTTCCTACTTGATATAAAACACAGGTGTCTTATTCTCTGCCATTTATTTTCAGAGACACACCACTCAATTCTTAATGCAATTAAAAGCTACTGCATAGCTGTTAGACAAGCACTCACTGTCTGGTTGGACGTCACTCTTGTCTTTGGGCAATCTCTTGCTATCTCCTGCATTGTTTGCGGAAGCAAGAGGGGTGTGAGAACCCTGTACCTGAGAAACAGGTGACTATCTCTCAATACAAACAAACGGAGACACACACACACTGCCACTGGAATAAGAGATCCGGAATGGAGAAAGGGGTGGGGGTAACAGTAATACACTAACATTAGCGCTAACACACAGTATCCATATTAGTGTGTCACAGTAAATTCACAGGCAGAGCTGTATTGAATGGAGCGGAGTGGCTTCTCCGAGGAAGTAAAGCACAGTAGCAGCAGAACCCCTGTTGTTGGGACATGCATGGTGTAGCTACAAAAGGACTTCCTCTTTTCAGGTTTAGCACTGCTACCAGACCATGCAGAGCCTCATCAGGGAGGCAGAAACTGGGGAAGAGAGGCGAGAAGGTAAGTGAACCAGCTCCAGAATAAGCCACATAGAAGGAGGAATGGATAAGCCAGATGTGTTGCCTAAAAAAATTAATAAATGAAGGTCATTGTTTGCGTTTTCCCTGTAATCATCAAGATCAGGATTTGTGAAGACTGAGCTATCCCTAGATCTGTTCCTAAGAGCAACGTCTACCTGGGGCTAGGGGAGATGAGAGGGGGGAAATAAGGAGGGGGATATGGAGGAAGAGGGGCTAGGGGAGACGAGAGGGGGGAAATAAGGAGGGGAATATGGAGGAAGAGAGTAGGCATGCTGCGAGTTAGCTGTAGGCCTACATTTCTCTATGGGATATGTTTATGCTCTACATAAAAAATCTGCTTGACCCGAAGGATCTCCAAGGGGTAAGTCCTGACAGTTAAAGCATTCTTCACAGTTTGAGTTTGACAGGGGGCTCAGGCACAAGGGGGAGGCTGATAGAAAGCAAAGGAGGTCGTGAGGGGTAGAGGGGAGAGAGAGGTGGGAGAGGAATGGGGAGAGAGGGAGGGAGAGACCGGGAAATGAGGGGTAGAGGGGAGAGAGAGGCGGGAGAGGAATGGGGAGAGAGGGAGGGAGAGACCGGGAAAGTGAGCGACACATTCGGAATGAGTGAAGAGAGCAGTTATGTGGCTGGTAGTGAGTTGAGTGACAGCTTGAGCCCATATTCAGATGAAGACACAGCAGCTTCTTGTTCTTGCTCGATTGGAAGCAGATGTGGACTTTGCTACTGTTAGCAGTTTCTCCTGCCTCCTAACCTCCTCACCTCCAGGCAGCCACTGTGCACCAAGCAAATACAGCCAGTCAGCACCCTCCACATACTCTCACTCTACAGTACACAATGTTGAGTTGGTTACCAGATGGTAAAGAAGGCATTCTTTGAGATGTGGGTTTGTTGTATATTATCCTGTTTGATGATAGTTTTGAAATATTGCATTCTACTAAATAATATAGTGTAAGCCAAGTGTTGTTTAAGGTATATGTTTCAATTTAATAATAGCATTTCATCAAATTATGTTGGCAAATACAGATTTTTCTAATTCCATACCATCCCCAGGAACTCTCCAAAAGACAACCATCTAGTCCAGCACAAACAGATATAGGCTACCAGCAACTACTGCTACTATTTCTACTACTATAAAACAATATAAGTTGTATTAATAGTAAATCAAATTTTATTCATATCAATTAAGTTTGACTTTCATAATACACTCTTAGAAAAAAGGGTTCCAAAGGGGTTCTTCGGCTGTCTCCATAGGAGAACCCTTTTGGGTTCCAAGTAGAACTACTTTGCGTTCCAAGTAGAACCGTCTGTGAAAAGGGTTCTACCTGGAACCAAAAAGGGTTCTTCAAATGTGTTGGGGACAGCCAAAGAACCACCTTAGGTTCTAGATAGCACCTTGTTTTCTAAGAGTGTATGGCTCTGTATAAATTAGCTACACCTCAGGTCAGACTGCATTTTGGCAACTCTTATTACTACCTTAAGGTGGCAAAATCAGAAACAACATCAGAACACCTAATAAAAAATCCCACAGCAGCACTAATGAAGGATCAGACAGGCATTTCCTCACTGGGTCATGTTGCCTGGTTAACCAAACTATTTATTAGCCTATAGACGAGTAGCAAAACAAAACACGTGTTTGTTGTCTTATTTTAAATATACACTGACCTATAGAGACGGAGTCAGACTCAGCGAATACTGACAAATGACACAAACGCACTCTCTCCTTTACATTTTCAGCATCATTGCAGATAACGGATTCCTTGGACACCGCCCACACGTACCAACCCTGGGATTCGCTAACTCACCTGGCGACGGTGCTGGGTAGGACAGAACCTCGCCTGTCGGAATGGAACAGGTACTGCGGTAAATGCGATTTCCACACACACGAAACTCCCGCTGTGACTCACAAAATGTCAGTGCAAAAGCAGTGGTATCCAAGCCTCTCCAAAGTCACCAAGCTGGGAAAAAATTAGATTTCCTCTGCAAAAAGTGAATGGAAAGATCGTCCTTTTATGTTGTGCGGTTGTTACGCCTTGTCTCAACAATTATTTTGTCATGGAATGAAGGAGCGGAGGCTCGTGCAGGTATTAAAAACCAGGGAATGAGAGTTGAAGTGTAGACCCCACCCACCTTTGAAATAGGAACAGCTGGGGACGCATGCCATGGCTGGGATGCTCTTGTGCCTTTTGTACAGTGTAGAATAGGCTACAAATAATTTGAGCTTATTACGTTAGTAAATATAAATCGAGTACATTTAGCCAGTGTTGGAAAAAGTACCAAATTGTCATAAAGATACGTCAATAGAAAATTGCCTAAGTAAAAGTGAAATTAACCCAGTAAAATACTACTTGAGTAAAAGTATAAAAGTATTTGATTTAAAATATACTTAAGTATCAAAAGTAAATGTAATTGATCAAATGTACTGTACTAACAAAAGTAAAAGTATAAATAAGTACTTTAAGGTGTCAGGGAAAATGTATGGAGTAAAAAGTATATTATTTTCTTTAGGAATGTAGTGAAGTAAAAGTAGTCAAAAATAAAAAATTGTAAAGTAAAGGACAGATACCAAACAAAACTACTTAAGTAGTACTTGAAAGTATTTTTTCTTAAGTACTTTACACCACTGCATTTAGCATTAATAAAATGTGCAGCATTTATGGCATTTCTAAAGTTGTAATAATAGGCTACTGGCCAATGTGGCCAATGGCCAATGTTAAAACTGTATCAACAACTTAACAATAACAACAATAAAAGTAATTTAGCATAGATTTGGCTTAGTTTGTGTAACTACTGGAGTGTATTTATCCTTATGTGGCCATGGTGTGAAATACCAGTACGTCTGTGCTCCTGACACTGTGGAGAATGTCACATTTTAAACTCATGACACAGTGAAGCCAGGGTCAAATAAGAGCCCCAGTCACCTCTTATAGGGGTTATCCGCTGTTGAAACAATAACAAAGCATACCCCCACTGTTTCGGTAAAAAGCTGAGGGATGAGGCTGGAGAAAAGTAACCACTCTCAAATTCATATATGGATGCCAAGACTGACCATCCATGATATCAAAAGTATAATTTTCACCATGTTTTGAGGCTATACGGTGTTTACATTTACTTTTATTTTGGATTCTGATTACCGAATGACAGTTATGTATAGGTTTTATAGGTTATATTTATTCAAGAATCAATGGGTACAAATGATTAATGAATGTCATTAAATGGATATCGCAACTGCAGATTGGCCCTTTAAAGTCTTTACAAGGGGAACATGACAGTGAATATTTAGTGTGTCAATTCTATGAGACATTTTAACATCATGTTAAATGTCTATAGAAACATCATTCTATGTCTATAGAAACTGAGGCCAGCATATAAAACTGAACATATTCCTCTGGTACATAAAGTCAGTGGGAAAACTTGGGTGTTTTTATTGTATTGTTATGATGTGTTTGGCTTATGGGTTTGCCAGTGATTGACAGTTGTTGTCCAGTGTGTTCATGTCCCAATTGTATTATACTGATCTGCTATCTAAGCAGATCACTGTTTTCTCACAGTGTCTTTGGTTGTCTAGTTTGACCTCTGGGAATTTATGAGGAACTCTATTCCGTAGGTCGTCTGCACAATAACCACAGCAAGAGTGTGTCAGTACCAATTATGGGTCCTCCATCTTCACAACAGTATCCTTGGTTTATTTTCCCTCTTATCTGTCTATGTCCACCCTACCACTCGTATCAGATACACCAAATTATAATTATTTTCAACACACCAAATTATAAGGGCACACTCTATGGCCCTAGCCCTGTGGTTAATAAGACATTAGCTCTCTCTCTCTCTCTCTCTCTCTCTCTCTCTCTCTCTCTCTCTCTCTCTCTCTCTCTCTCTCTCTCTCTCTCTCTCTCTCTCTCTCTCTCTCTCTCTCTCTCTCTCTCGTTATTCCTTAGAATATTTTTATTTATTTTATTGTTTATTTAACCCTTCTTTTACTAGGTAAATTGACTGAGAACACATTCTCATTCACAGCAACGACCTGGGGAATAGTTACAGAAGAGAGGAGGGGGAATGAATGAGCCAATTGGAAGCTGGTGATGATTATTGGAAAGAGAATTCTCAAATCTTTGTTCAGAGAGCTGTGCAGTGCTATTTAGTTAGTCTTTGTTCTGATGGCACCATGTTGTTAATTAAGGAAGAACATTTCGGAAATTTTGTAAAAACAAGTGTTTTCTATCTCGTCACCTTATGGGTGAAGGAAGATTTAATGTGTCTTTCATAAGAACAGAATATATTGCAGATGATTTCTATTCTGGTTAGGGCCAGTTTGCGCTGTTCTGTGAACGGAGTAGTACACAGCGTTGTACGAGATTTTCAGTTTCTTGCCAATTTCTCGCATGGAAATAGCCATCATTTCTCAACACAAGAATAGACTGATGAGTTTCAGAACAAAGAACCCACAAATGCTGACGCTCCAGATACTCAACTAGTCTAAAGAAGGACAGTTTTATTGCTTCTTTAATCAGTACAACAGTTTTCAGCTGTGTTAACATAATTACAAAAGGGGTTTCTAATGATCAATTAGCCTTTTAAAATGATAAACTTGGATTAGCTAACACAACGTGCCATTGGAACACAGGAGTGATGGTTGCTAATAATGGACCTCTGTATGCCTATGTAGATATTCCAGTAAAAATCTGCCGTTTCCAGCTACAATAGTCATTTACACCATTAACAATGTCTACACTGTATTTCTGATCAACTTGATGTTATTTTAATGGACAAAAAATAGCTTTTCTTTCTTAAACAAGGACATTTCTAAGTGACCCCAAACTTTTGAACGGTACTGTACATATTACCTCAATTACCTCGACTAACCGATGCCCCCGCACATTGACTCTGTACCGGTACCCCTGTATATATCCTTGCTATTGATATTTTACTGCTGCTCTTTAATTATTTGTTACTGTTATTTTTTATTTTTTATTAACACTTATTTTTTCGTAACTGCATTTTTGGTTAAGGGCTTGTAAGTAAGCATTTCACTGTTGTATTCGGCGTATGTGACAAATAAAATGTTATTTGATTTGATCACTCCATGGACTGTGTAGTGAAAGGAATGCAATTATGTCTGTTAGCAAGAGGATCAAATGTGAGTGTGTGTGTGTGTGTGTGCGCACCTGCGTGCGTGAAAGAGAGAGAGTAAGAGAAAGTGAGAGCTTTTACTGTATCCCGTAGTCTAGTAGAGAAGAGGTTCCCTTCCACTGCATTGTTCAGGAATTAAAACATCCACTTTCTCTCTTCTACCCGTATGCACACCTAACATCATAGTGGAAACTATCTTCAGCATTTTGTTGTATACATTGTAACCTTCTCTCTTTGCCAGGTACCTGTATTACTCCTTTGGAGTGCTTAATAGCATAGTGAGTTCAGAATATCTCGGAGTGAAGGCATGTCAATTAAAGGGATAGTGCAACATTTAGCCTATTAAGGCTTTTTTCTACTTACCCAGAGTCAGCATGCTATCTGTTCTGGTAGACTTCCAGTCATTGCGCTAATGCTAGTTAGCAATGACTTGCGAAACTACCTTCAACTTCCTTCAAACTGCACACAGGTACATAAAAATGGTACCCATGAGTTCATCTGACTCTGGGTGAGTAGAAAAGGGGAATGATTGCCAAAATGTCGCACTATCCCTTTAAACCCACACTTCCCGTCAATGGCAATCAAGAAAGCAATAATACTTTTTTATAATGGTAGGCTAATTTGTTCTTTTACTTTAATATGTTCACCTAAATCAATTATGGGATTGTATAGCTGTTGAAATGATCGGGAAATTATGGCAAAATTTTGAATTCTGAGTAGTACTCTACATTTTAAGAAATGTCAACCATTTTCGTAACGTCACTCTTCTAAAAGAGGAAGAACAATGGAGAGTTTGTCTCTTTTTAATTGATTTTCTATTCATTCAGCAGATTGGACCAAAGTTTTTCTCCACTGCCCAGAGTGACCAGGGAGTCAATGAGACAGTATCTGCAGTTTCCCCCTGACCAATCTGTGCGAATCCTCCATGCAAAGGTCGCCCAGAAATCATACGGCAACGAGAAACGGTAAGTCGACAAGGCCCAATAGACTTAACATGGTCATGTCATCATGACACATGTGTAGTGGAGTTAAGAATGTAACGTAACCTCACTCCACAGCTAGCTTGAAATGTCGCCAATGGAGCTATCCACACGTTATTCACACGTTGAAAAGCGGGTGGTCACATGTGTTTTACGAGGTAGAGGACCCTTGTTCAAGCTCAGTCAGAGGAATGTTCAGGGAGGCAGCGCTATAGGCTAAGCTAGCAAACTGATGTCGGTGATACATGCAGGGAGTTTATTGGGTTAGATTGTCGGCAAACTAGCCTTAGCCAGATTGCAGTTGCTTTTTGTATGGTATGAAGGAACATTGTGTGTCTACATACAATAGGTTCTTCTGCCCTCCTCCTTGTGTTTACATCAGTGGCTCAGGATGGAAACTGAAACAAGACCTTTTGAATGGTGAGCCCGAGGATACGTTCCCCTACACATTTGGCATTTATTTATCCAGTAAGCAATTAAAGTACTGTACTACATGATCTGATTTAAGCTCTGTAATCCTACCCAGCCAGTGGTGCAGGGGACTCCTGCTACAGACTCTATGGTTATATGGGCCTGGACAGCTCCTGTGTTGCCCAGGCAGACACCTCCAAACTAGCCTTCGAGGACCAGCCTGATGCCAGGGTGAGAGGGGGAATCAAAATCAAAATATATCAAGGTGAAAAGGGTCTCCCGTTTTATGACAAACACATGGCCTCCTGTGTTTCCAGCCCAACCTCAAGACTGACCCCTATACAGGGCTGGGGAGTAACTGATTACATGTAATCTGATTACAAAAAACCTGTAACTGTAATCGGTATATATTTTGACTTGTTTAAAACGTTTTTTGGTCACTACATGATTCCATATGTGTTATTTCATCGTTTTGAAGTCTTCACTATTATTCTACAATGTAGAAAATAGTATAGATAAATAAAAAACTTGAATGAGTAGGTGTTTACAAACTTTTGACTGGTACTGGTGTGTATATACAGTTGAAGTCTGAAGTTACATAGACTTAGGTCGGAGTCATTAAAACTCGTTTTTCAACCACTCCACAAATGTCTTGTTAACAAACTATAGTTTTGGCAAGTCGGTTAGGACATCTACTTTGTGCATGACACAAATAATTTTTCCAACAATTGTATACAGACAGATTATTTCACTTATAACTCACTGTTTCACAATCCCAGTGGGTCAGAAGTTTACTTACACTAAGTTGACTGTGCATTTTAACCTCTACTTCCTCACAAACCCGGGTCCGGGAGCACCCCCATCAGTAAAAAAAGCTGACTAGCATAGGCTAGCATAGCGTCACAAGTAAATAGTAGCATCTAAATATCATTAAATCACAAGTCCAAGACACCAGATGAAAGATACACATCTTGTGAATCCAGCCATCATTTCTGATTTTTAAAATGTTTTACAGGGAAGACACAATATGTAAATCTATTAGCTAACCACGTTAGCAAAAGACACCACTTTTTTTACTCCACCCTTTTCTTACTGCATCAGTAGCTATCCCAAATTCGACAAAATAAAGATATAAATAGCCACTAACCAAGAAACACTTTCATCAGATGACAGTCTGATAACATATGCTATACAATAAATATGTTTTGTTAGAAAAATGTGCATATTTCAGGTATAAATCATAGTTTACCATTGCAGCCACCATCACAACTCTCACCAAAGCAACTAGAATAACTACAGAGACCATCGTGTATTAGCTAATTACTCATCATAAATCATTTCGTAAAAATACACAGCGTACAGCAAATGAAAGACACAGATCTTGTGAATCCAGCCAATATTTCAGATTTTCTAAGTGTTTTACAGCGAAAACACAATATAGCGTTATATTAGCTTACCACAATAGCAAACATCACAATAGCATTGATTCAAAACAAAAATAGCGATAACGTATAAACCACCAAAATATATAAATTTTTTCACTAACCTTCTCAGAATTCTTCAGATGACTGTCCTATAACATCATATTACACAATGCATATAGAGTTTGTTCGAAAATGTGCATATTTAGCGCCACAAATCGTGGTTATACAATGAGAAAAGTAGCAAAGCTGCCCAGAAAATGACAGGAGAAATCTTTGGAGAGGCACCTATTCTAATCAGTAACTATTCCAAAACTTGACTAAAAAATACAGGTTGGACAGCAATTGAAAGACAAATTAGTTCTTAATGCAATCGCTGGGTTACATTTTTAAAATTAACGTTACTTCAAAATACAGCGTGCGATAAAGCGAGGCTGCACTGAAATTAATGGCGGTTTATGCATTTGACATTTTTCAACAGAACAACGAATTATCAGCATATATAGTTCTTACTTTTTGATGAACTCTCATCAGAATCTTGGGAAATGTGTCCTTTGTCCAAAAGAATCGTTGCTAGGTTGTATAACGTCCTCTTCAACGTTGCAATTAGCAGTAAACATTAGCATGTGAGAGAGAGATACCCAACCCCCTAGAACGCCAGGAAATGAAATACCCGAAAATCGCAATATACTGACATAAACTGATATAATTCGGTTTAAAATAACAAGATTATGATGTCTTTAAAGCCTATATCGAATAAAAACACAGCCGGAAATGTCTAAGATTTATAACCGATGGTTCTAGTACAATATGCCAAGGTCCTCAGTGCGTCAGAGCGAAGAGGGAAAAGAACAGACACGTCTTTGCCAAGTGATTTATAACCTTTGAGATCTACGTAGAGACTCCATTTCAAGTCTCCCTATTCGCTAACATCCAGGGGAAGGCGTATGTAGTGCATGTCAACCAATAGAAGACAGGCAGATTTATACACAGGTCTCAGAGCAGCTTGCAAAATTTGGCATTCTCACATACACATAGGAAAAGTCCAGTTCTGTTTCACTCACAGATATAATTCAAACGGTTTTAGAAACTAGAGAGTGTTTTCTATCCAATAGTAATAATAATATGCATATTGTACGAGCAAGAACTGAGTACGAGGCAGTTTAATTTGGGAACGTCATTATTACAAAGTGCTAACAGCTCCCCCTATTAAACAGCTTGGAAAATTCCTGAAAACGATCATGGGAAAATCAAAAATCAGCCAAGACCTCAGATATTTTTGTATATCTCCACAAGTCTGATTCATCCTTGGGAGCAATTTCCAAACGCCTGAAGGTACCACGTTCATCTGTACAAACAATAGTGCGCGAGTATATACACCATGGGACCACGCAGCCGTCATACCGCGCAGGAAGGAGACGCGTTCTGTCTCCTAGAGATGAACGTACTTTGGTGCGAAAAGTGCAAATCAATCCCAGAACAACAGTAAAGGACCTTGTGAAGATGCTGGAGGAAACGGGTACAAAAGTATCTATATCCACAGTAAAACGAGTCCTATATCAACACAACCTGAAAGGCCGCTCAGGAAGGAAGAAGCCACTGCTCCAAAACCGCCATAAAAAAGCCAGACTACGGTTTGCAACTGCACATGGGGACAAAGATCGTACTTTTTGGAGAAATGTCCTCTGGTCTGATGAAACAAAAATAGAACTGTTTGGTCATAATGACCATCGTTATGTTTGGAGAAAAAAGGGGAAGGTTGCAAACCGAAGAACAACATCCCAACTGTGAAGCACGGGGGTGGCAGCATCATGTTGTGGGGGTGCTTTGCTGAAGGAGGGACTGGTAAACTTCACAAAATAGATGGCCACATGAGGAAGGAAAATTATGTGGATATATTTAAGCAACATCTCAAGACATCAGTCAGGAAGTTAAAGCTTGGTTGCAAATGGGTCTTCCAAATGGACAATGACCCTAAGCATACTTCCAAAGTTGTGGCAAAATGGTTTAAGGACAACAACGTCAAGGTATTGGAGTGGCTATCACAAAGCCCTGACCTCAATCCCATAGAAAATTTGTGGGCAGAACTGAAAAAGCGTGTGCGAGCAAGGAGGCCTACAAACCTGACTCAGTTACACCAGCTCTGTCAGGAGGAATGGGCCAAAATTCACCCAACTTATTGTTGGACGTTTGTGGAAGGCTACCCGAAACGTTTGACCCAAGTTAAACAATTTAAAGGCAATGCTGCCAAATACTAATTGAGTGTATGTAAACTTCTGACCCACTAGGAATGTGATGAAAGAAATAAAAGCTTAAATAAATCATTCTCTCTACTATTATTCTGACATTTCACATTAATAAAATAAAGTGGTGATCCTAACTGACCTAAGACAGGGAATTTTTACTTGGATTAAATTTCAGGAATTGTTAAAAACGGAGTTAAAATGTATTTGGTTGAGGTGTATGTAAACTTCCGACTTCAACTGTATGTATATATATTTAAAGAGAGAAATTATTGTAAAAAATTATATAGATACATACACTTCAGTTCAAAAGTTTGGGGTCCCTTAGAAATGTCCTTGTTTTTGAAAGGAAAGCACATTTTTTGTCCATTAAAATAACATACAATTTATCCGAAATACAGTGTAGACGTTGTTAATGGTGTAAAAGACTATTGTAGCTGGAAATGGCTGGTTTTTATGGAATATCTACATAGGCGTACAGAGGCCCGTTATCAGCAACCATCACTCCTGTGTTCCAATGGCACGTTGTGTTAGCTAATCCAAGTTTATAATTTTAAAGGCTAATTAGGCTAATCATTAGAAACCCCTTTTGTAATTATGTTAACACAACTGAAAACTGTTGTCCTGATTAAAGAAGCAATAAAACTGGCCTTCTTTAGACTAGTTGAGTATCTGGAGCATCAGCATTTGTGGGTTCGATTACAGGCTCAAAATGGCCAGAAACCATTAACTTTCTTCTGAAACTCGCCAGTCTATTATTGTTCTGAGAAATGATGGCTATTCCATGCAAGAAATTGGCAAGAAACTGAATATCTCGTACAACGCTGTGTACTATTCCTTTCACAGAACAGCGCAAACTGGCTCTAACCAGAATAGAAAGAGGAGAGGGGGGCCCCGGTGCACATCTGAGCAAAAGGACAAGTACATTAGAGTGTCTAGTTTGAGAAACAGACCCCTCACAAGTCCTCAACTGGCAGCTTCATTAAATAGTACTCGCAGAACATCATTCTCAACGTCAACAGTGAAGACGTTGACGTTGACGTTATTCACTGTTGCCGTTGAGACTGGTGTGTTGCGGGTACCATTTAATGAAGCTGCCAGTTGAGGACTTGTGCGGCGTCTACTGGAGAGATTTTTTTTGTCTACACCCATTCAGCATCGTTCACACCCTTTTATTAAGCTTGATTCACATGTGAGGCTATGTGCTAAACAACCAAAAATGTCAAGACTAAAGGCTGGTTTATACTAGGGGTGTTCGTAAATTTTAATCTGGAGCCAGAGTGTGCCCTGGGCATTCGTAAATTCAGAGCATTGTCAGATTGGCTGTTCGTAAATTCAGAGCGCATACTGGACATAGCCCGAAATGTAGGGTTGATCCAAGTGTTCTGACCCAACAACAGCAGTCAAGCACCCAAGCTAACTGGCTGATGTTTGCTCGCTAGTTCCAGACACAAATGAGAGAACAGCTCACTCTGACCATTTTACTTGCCTTAGCAGAGTTGGTTAGGCTCTTTTTATGTTATCTAGAGCGTTAGTGACTGCAACTGTGCTGCTGGCAACAATTTAATTACACTTTTTTGTCAATGTTTACTGACACCGGCCATATTTAATGGGTATTGAGCATTTGTAAATTCATCAGTTATTCTGTGCTCTTGCACACTCAGACAAGAGTGCTTTGAAATCAGAATAGATAGCCAGAGCGAATTTACCAGCTACGTCTATCGACAGTTGTCGCAGTGACATCATAAACATTATATTGAAATAGGTACTTGCATAGTGGATTCTTGTTTAGACATGTAGCTAGCTAGCTAAACAATGAACCATAATCCCAACTCATAACGTTATTACCCTGCATGAATATGCAGGTAGCTAACCAACCCGGTTCAATGTTAGCTAGCTACCATTAGGCTATAACTTGCAATGCAAATGGCTCTGAGATACAAATAATATTAATGACACAGACCATACACTGACACAGACCATACACATATTACTGACACAGACCATACACGCAAGCCAGCTAATGTTAGGTAGCTAACAGTACACTGTAACTTCAAAAGAAAATGACTTTCTGACTAAATTAAAAATGTGTAATAGCTAGACTCTCTTACCCTACATGGATGGACGCTTCTCCCTCTCTGTCATGGATGCCATGGGTGCCCTTAGTTTGAAGATGTAATCTAGAGACAGGTGTTTTATACAACAGCCTTCTGTGTGTTCTCTTCTCGACTCTGTCTGCATATTTGCAATCAAACACCAGAACTTTCTTCATCTCCTTAGGTATCATACTCTAATTCCACCAGGCATTCCACTGATTTCAACTTGGTCTTCCAGAAAGTGGAGAGCAACTCTTGAAAGAATTACCTACACATACTGACCAGCTCATATTATAGACAGAAGCGGGCTACATGGCTGACCAATTTGAACTCATCTCTTGGCATGTCCAGCCCACTCATTATCTCAGTCAATCATGGCTAGTGGGAGGTTGCTGTCTTTTTCCATGGCTAAACTAACTAGGCTCATAATTTATGAAGTGTATTCATATTTACAGATGGCATACACGTTTGTTATTAAGGCACATGAAAGTTCACATGTTCCAGAAGGCATTTCTGCATTTTGATTTAAAAAAAGTTTACATTCAAATGGCGCTCCTGTGAAGTAGTGACGCACGCTATACCAAGATGGCATAGCAGTCAGACGTCCTTTGTCCTCGTCTTGTCGTGTCCCGTGTATATATATATTTACATCTTTCTTCGCATATCTTTTAAATAGTTTATTTTCCAAAACCTCAACTTCAAAACACTCTCCTGCAACCTTCCTCACCAATTAAAAAAAGTAATATTTACCTCAAATCTGAAATCCACAATAGAAGCTAACCAGAAGCTAGCCAGAAGCTAACCAGAAGCTAGCCAGAAGCTAACCAGAAGCTAGCCAGAAGCTAACCAGAAACTAGCCAGAAGCTAATCAGAAACTAGCCAGAAGCTAACCAGAAGCTAACCAAAAGCTAACGAGAAGCTAACCAGAAGCTAGCCAGAAGCTAGCCAGAAGCTAACCAGAAGCAAGCCAGAAGCTAACCAGAAGCTAGCCAGAAGCTAACCAGTTTACTGGCTAACGTTACTATTCAGCTAACCACGGTTTGTGGTCATCAGCTATCCTTTAGCTCGAAAAGCTATCACCAGTTTTGTACAACGCGACTCAGACCAGAGCATACCGGACCTACTTTCTCTCCATTTCCCCGGATTTCAACCGCAAGCTCTGGACATTTACACCTCGATCTCGCAGCTACCTAGCTGCTATCCGTGTAACTATTGGCTTACGTCGATCCCGGAGCAAACATCAATTATTCCGGAGCTAGCCAGCTGAAGAGTTCCATCAGCCACTCCTGGGCTACAATCACCTATCCGGACCCGTTTTACTGCCGATGCGGAGCCCCACCGGGCCTTCACGACTGGACTACCGACGTTATCTGCCCGAGGGAGTTATCCAACTGGCCCCTCCGTCGCGACGTTACCTGAACGCCCAGGTAGCTGTCTTATCGGCTGCTATCTGAATAGGTCTATCGGACAATTTTTCTTGGGTCACTATAACTATATCTATTTTGCCAATTGGATTGATCCCTTCTACCACACGGAACCCCACTAATCTACTGACGGAAACGCACGAGGTGGCTAAAAACAGACCTCCATCCTCTGCTAGCTTGCTACCGATGGCCCGGCTAGCTGTCTGAATTGTCGTTACCCCAACCAACCTCACTACTCACTGGACCCTTATGATCACTCGACTAAGCATGCCTCTCCTTAATGTCAAAGTGCCTTGTCCATTGCTGTTCTGGTTAGTGTTTATTGGCTTATTTCATTGTAGAGCCTCTAGCCCTGCTCATTATACCTTATCCAACCTTTCAGTTCCACCACCCACACATGCGATGACATCACCTGGTTTCAATGATGTTTCTAGAGACAATATCTCTCTCATCATCACTCAATACCTAGGTTAACCTCCACTGTATTCACATCCTACCATACCTTTGTCTGTACATTATACCTTGAAGCTATTTTATCGCCCCCAGAAACCTCCTTTTACTCTCTGTTCAAGACGTTCTAGACGACCAATTCTCATAGCTTTTAGCCGTACCCTTATCCTACTCCTCCTCTGTTCCTCTGGTGATGTAGAGGTGAATCCAGGCCCTGCAGTGCCTAGCTCCACTCCTATTCCCCAGGCGCTCTCTTTTGATGAGTTCTGTAACCGTAATAGCCTTGGTTTCATGCATGTTAACATTAGAAGCCTCCTCCCTAAGTTTGTTTTATTCACTGCTTTAGCACACTCTGCCAACCCGGATGTCCTAGCCGTGTCTGAATCCTGGCTTAGGAAGACCACCAAAAATTCTGAAATCTCCATCCCTAACTACAATATTTTCAGACAAGATAGAATGGCCAAAGGGGGTGTTGTTGCAATCTACTGCAAATATAGCCTGCAGAGTTCTGTCCTACTACCCAGGTCTGTACCCAAACAATTTGAACTTTTACTTTTAAAAACCCACCTCTCTAAAAACAAGTCTCTCACCGTTGTCGCCTGCTATAGACCACCCTCTGCCCCCAGCTGTGCTCTAGACACCATATGTGAACTGATTATCCCCCATCTATCTTCAGAGCTCGTGCTGCTAGGCGACCTAAACTGGAACATGCTTAATACCCCAGCCATCCTACAATCTAAGCTTGATGCCCTCAATCTCACACAAATGATCAATGAACCTACCAGGTACCACCCCAAAGCCGTAAACACGGGCACCCTCATAGATATCATCCGAACCAACTTGCCCTCTAAATACACCTCTGCTGTTTTCAACCAAGATCTCAGTGATCACTGCCTCATTGCCTGCATCCGTAATGGGTCAGCGGTCAAATGACCTCCACTCATCACTGTCAAATGCTCCCTGAAACACTTCAGCGAGCAGGTCTTTCTAATCGACCTGGCAGGGGTATCCTGGAAGGATACTGATCTCATCCCGTCAGTAGAGGATGCATAGTTATTTTTTTTAAATGCTTTCCTCACCATCTCAAATAAGCATGCCTCATTCAATAAATTTAGAACCAGGAACAGATTACAGCCCTTGGTTCTCTCCAGACCTGACTGCCCTTAACCAGAGCAGCTCACAGATTACTGCACCTGTACATAGCCCATCTATAATTTAGCCCAGACAACTACCTCACCCCCTACTGTATTTATTTATTTATTTCGCTCCTTTGCACCCCATTATTTCTATCTCTACTTTGCACATTCTTCCACTGCAAATCTACCATTCCAGTGTTTTACTTGCTATATTGTATTTACTTCGCCACCATGGCCTTTTTTTGCCTTTACCTCCCTTATCTCACAACATTTGCTCACATTGTATATAGACTTATTTTTCTACTGTATTATTGACTGTATGTTTGTTTTACTCCGTGTGTAACTCTGTGTTGTTGTATGTGTCGAACTGCTTTGCTTTATCTT
Source organism: Salvelinus fontinalis (assembly GCF_029448725.1). Taxonomy (NCBI): domain Eukaryota; kingdom Metazoa; phylum Chordata; class Actinopteri; order Salmoniformes; family Salmonidae; genus Salvelinus; species Salvelinus fontinalis. The sequence goes on from NC_074667.1 coordinate 16,588,153, forward strand.
GGCCAGGTCGCAATTGTAAATGAGAACTTGTTCTCAACTTGCCTACCTAGTTAAATAAAGGTGAAAGAAAATACGCCTAGTTTACTGAAACTAGTCACATATGGATAGTACCAAAACAAATGGTCTAATGATTCTGTGTCTTCACAGCAAAATCTGCAGAGCTAGGATGGTTGTATCTCCCATATAAATATACACTGCTCAAAAAAATAAAGGGAACACTTAAACAACACAATGTAACTCCAAGTCAATCACACTTCTGTGAAATCAAACTGTCCACTTAGGAAGCAACACTGATTGACAATACATTTCACATGCTGTTGTGCAAATGGAATAGACAAAAGGTGGAAATTATAGGCAATTAGCAAGACACCCCCAATAAAGGAGTGATTCTGCAGATGGTGACCACAGACCACTTCTCAGTTTCCTATGCTTCCTGGCTGATGTTTTGGTCACTTTTGAATGCTGGCGGTGCTCTCACTCTAGTGGTAGCATGAGACGGAGTCTACAACCCACACAAGTGGCTCAGGTAGTGCAGCTCATCCAGGATGGCACATTAATGCGAGCTGTGGCAAGAAGGTTTTGCTGTGTCTGTCAGCGTAGTGTTCAGAGCATGGAGGCGCTACCAGGAGACAGGCCAGTACATCAGGAGATGTGGAGGAGGCCGTAGCAGGGCAACAACCCAGCAGCAGGACCGCTACCTCCGCCTTTGTGCAAGGTGGAGCACTGCCTGAGCCCTGCAAAATGACCTCCAGCAGGCCACAAATGTGCACATTTGTGCACAGACTCCGTCTCATGCTACCACTAGAGTGAGAGCACCCCCAGCATTCAAAAGTGACCAAAACATCCGCCAGGAAGCATAGGAACTGAGAAGTGGTCTGTGGTCACCACCTGCAGAATCACTCCTTTATTGGGGGTGTCTTGCTAATTGCCTATAATTTCCACCTTTTGTCTATTCCATTTGCACAACAGCATGTGAAATTTATTGTCAATCAGTGTTGCTTCCTAAGTGGACAGTTTGATTTCACAGAAGTGTGATTGACGTGGAGTTACATTGTGTTGTTTAAGTGTTCCCTTTATTTTTTTGAGCAGTGTATATATATATATATATATATATATATATATATATATATATATATAACATTCTATTCATTGCAAGAATGTTGTATAATAATTTAAATTGAAAAACTCTAAGTTTTGAATCTGGCGTCGGTTTGTGTATCAGTTTATAAACCATGTGCCATGCAATTGGTACATCGAAAATCTCTTCCCAACTATTTTGCAATGTGTATGGCACAGCTGTTTCTTTTTTGGTCCTTAAATGAAACTGGTATACTTTTTTATTTATCACAATTTTCTTTTAACCAATTTTGGTCATTATTATAGGGATGACAGACAAGTTCCTTACTTTCTCCCCCTTCCACTTGCCTCTTCCATTTTTGCAGTAATGCTGCAATTAGTTTTGGATAGAGCAGACATTTCCATAGATTTTTGTTAGCTGCATGTGTGACACAACTCCACCAGTCCTATTTATGATATACTTTACAAATATTATACAGTTTTTAAACATTTATTCCCAAAATATGTTTTATCAATTAGTATATTTGAGTTTAACCATAATATTTTTTTCAATATTTGTTCCATCTTTTCTGGTTGAATAAACTAAAATTGCAACCAACTTTCTGTGGCTTGTTTTAATATTTTGGAAATGATTTCAAAGTGAGAGGTTGAAATCTGAATAAAGGGAAAAAGTCAATTCATGAGCACAGGGGGAGCCATTCTTACTAATCTACTAGAGAACCATTTTGCATTTAAGTATAGATTTTGTATTACTGAAGCCTTAGTGAGAGGTCTAATGCTTTAATATTTAATCATTTCTGCCCTCCGAATTCATATTCATTATAGAAATAGCTCTGTTTAATTATGTCTAGCTTGCCGTTCCAAATAAAATAGAATATTTTTTTCTCATATACTTAAAAAAAGTTTTTAGGTGTACGCAGGGCCATAAGCAAATAGCTAAACTAGGATATGAGCTAATCAGGTTGATTTTTCTGTAAATAGACAGCTATTTTCCTTACATGTAAATTTATTTTTGCTAACTTTATATAAAAATGTATAGTAGTGAGAATTTCTTTCTTCTGGGATATGAATACCGAGTATGTCCACTTCACCATCAGACCATTTTATTGGTAAACTACACGATAATGTGAAAGTTCAATTTTTTTAGTGATCCAATGCGTAATATAGTACACTTCTTATAATTTTATTGTAATCCAGAGAGGTTAGAACAATTATCTAGATCCTCTATGAGGCTGTGGAGGGATCCAAATTGTGGATTTAAAAGAAAACATGAATCATCAGTGTACAATGCCACTTTTTCTATTTAAGCCCTGGATTTCTAGCCCCTTGATATTATTGTTGGATCTGATTTTAATAGCTAACATTTCGATGGCCATAATATGATATGCCAGTAGTGGACAACCTTGTTTTACTCCTCTTGACAATACCTTCCGAGAAGTAGCCATTATTTACTATTTTTCACCTAGGGTTACTTACATAACTTTAACCCATTTTATAATAAATTCTCCAAAATTGAGATATTCAAGGCATTTATATATAAATTCCAGTCGTACTTTATCAAAAGCCTTTTCAAAGTCAGCTTCTTAGACTTGCTTTCAACGACAGATCTATAAGACACATTTCTATTTGAATTTGAAGTTACATATTGCAGCTTTAACCACTCTCAAATTCATAGACAGAGCTATGGATGCAAGGACTGACTATCCATGATATAATAATTATAGTTTTTACTATGTTTTGGTTATATAGTGTTTAATTACATTTATTTTGTTCAGAAACATTCGAGTAAAACAAGCTTGTGTTCTATTTTGGGTTCTGATGGGGTACAACAGTTGAAGTAAGTAACCTACTCTGCCGCTATATTGACCCAGACAAGGTTTCAAAACACTTTATTACCAGAGACTATTGACAGAACAAACGCAGCGTATGAGGCTCTTCTGAATGTTTGCTTTCTTTTTTAACAGATGTTTGCCTGCGCCAAGTCCCTGTACATCTCTGACACAGACAAAAGGAAGCACTTTCGCCTGGTCCTCAAGCTCTTCCTTGGTAACGGGCAGGAGATTGGCTCCTTCCTCAGTAAGCTGATCAAAGTTATCTCCAAACCGTCCCAGAAGAGGCAGTCTATGAAGAACGCTGACTGTGAGTGAAAGGTGATCCTAAGGTGCCACAATCCCCAGGGTCACGGTAGGGCTAGAGTGGAGGTGCAGGTTGCCACTCCTAATTAGGCCAGACATTTGTCCTTATGATCCAGGAGCACACACTATGAGTCCAGCTCCTACCCCTTGCGAGATAAAAAGGAAAAGCGCCAGAGAGGTTTGACAGCTGAGATCAAAAGTGGGGTGACGTTGAATTTCTCACCTTGTCGCAGGAGAATGCGTCACGGTGCACCGTGTGCGAAAGGAAATACCTGCAATTGTCATGCTGCATCAGTCATTAATGAGAATGGTGTATGCTTTTTTATGGACTCATTTGTGGTGTGTATTTATGTATTTAAGGTAGGGAAATGTGTCATGTGCACAACATGTGAAAATTAAATGTATTTGTCATGCTGCATACTACGGCTGTGTGTGTGTGTGCATATGTGTGTGTTTGTGTGCGTTGTCGTGTGTGTACTCACATCTGTATGTTTGCGTGTGTGTCCATTTGCAGTGTGTATTTCCACGGGGTCGAGGGTGGCTCTGTTCAACCGCTTGAGGTCCCAAACGGTCAGCACACGTTACCTGGCCGTAGAACGAGGGGCCTTTGTAGCCAGTGCCAGACAGTGGACTGCATTTACAGTCACTTTAGGTATGAACGGTTGTCTGAACCACTGTCTCTCAGTCCTCCATCTACACACTCTCTCTCTCTTTACTGCTGTGGGCAGAATGACTTGTCAGAGCCCTTTTGAAAGGAATAAATAAATCTTCTAGCTGGTGGTAATGCTGGGACAATATTTGTTTTCCATCATGAAATAAAAAAACATCTGCTAATACATTCCAAGACGGATTTTCAACCGTTCTCTGATTGGAATCAGATCCCAAAAACTAAGATCAAGCTCACCTCAGAAGTAGACTCCATAGGGTCATCTATTTTTCATGTTTTCATCCTACTACTATTCATTCACTTACATTATTCTAACTTATTGTCTGTCTGTCTGTCTGTCTGTCTGTCTGTCTGTCTGTCTGTCTGTCTGTCTGTCTGTCTGTCTGTCTGTCTGTCTATCTGTGCGCAGTGGATGACCAGCATGCTGACTCGGAGGAGTTCACGGTGTGTGAGGGATTCATCTGCTACGGCTGTGTGATTCAGCTGGTCTGCACTGACTCCGGGGTGGCCCTGCCCCCCATGGTAAACACACACATGCAATATAATCGGATATCACCTCAATGGTACCATTATACTGGAGACCTTGATAGCTGCAGTAGTCTGACCACCTTAATTCCACTGTATTTCATAATTGGGGTATATAATAATGTGTTATGGTTTTTCCAGATGTCATATGGTTTGCTGTACAGCAGAATTCTATTGTTATTATTGTCTTACTCATGTTCATAGGATGGGATTAGTTTTAGGCAACCCTTCATGGCGATTCGCTGATCAGACCCCTTTCACGTACCCCCAAATTGCCGTTTGAATAATACAGCTGATGGTTTAGAGTAACATTCACCTACATTGTACACATATACATGTTATTTAAGTTGAGGCAATTTGCTGACTTTTTTTTGTTTGTTGCAGAGGCTTGTATATTTTCCTATTTAAACTCTAGAGCGCTCTCCACCACGTTTACTGTGTTTGCTTACAGTTTGGTTCAGCTCAGGCCTTTGGAGGGAGATGAAATAGTGCTAGCCCACTGTTGTGCTGAGACTGCAACCCCAGTGATGCTATCTCTGGTAAACTCTTAGACAAAATGGTTCCAAAAGGGTTATTTGGCTGTCACCATAGTTCTCCTTTGAAGAACCCTTTTTGGTTCCATGTTGAACCCTCTGTGGAAAGGGTTTTAACGTGGAACCCAAAAGGGTTCTACCTGGAACCAAAGGGATTCTACCAGGAACAAAAAAGGGTTCTTCAAATGGTTCGCCGATGTGGACAGCCGAAGAACCTATTTAGTTTCTTTTTTGTCTAAGCGTGTAGCTCAGGACCAGCCAGGAGTTATCTATAATGGGAAGATGATACATTGGCTTTCCTTGACAGGAAGAAACAATCTTATTCAGGGGCCTCCTCCAGACATAACATCATCTAAGCCCATCTAAGTCATGTTATTAACAAAGCTATCATGTCGTAAATAGATTTAATAGAGGTCCAGTTTATTTTAAAAAGAGAGTAAGCCAATGATGTGTCATATTGGAATATATAGATTCCATTAGATTCCTATTATACTAGTACATATATTTCTTATTGTCACTGTTTATTTTTTTTATAGAGAGGAGGCCAACGATGTGTCAAACGATGATGGATTCCGTTAGATCCTTGTTGTTTTTGGATTCCCTCCAGGTGATCCGCAAGGTGAACAAGCAGCACGCCATCCTGGATGTGGACGAGCCCGTCTCCCAGCTTCACAAGTGTGCCTTTCAGTTCAAGGACAACAGCCAGATGTACCTCTGTCTATCTAACGAGAGAATCATACAGTACCAGGTTAATATAACCCTATTTACACGATTTTGCCGGCCCAAACCTGCGCTTGCTCTGATATTTTCTCTTGTCATTATGCTTTTCAACATGGTTCCTGCAAAAGTGGGTGGTATTGGGTAACCAGACCAGCTTAGTACAGCTTGGTTTGGCTTTGCTCGGTTTGACTAAGTAGTGTAAGAAGCCCTCATGAGAGGTAAAATGTCACTTGTGGGACATGATGATACATGTCCATTCCTTAACACTCGCTAGTACTCACAATCACTATTTAGCCCAGAATTAGGTCACATATCTAAATTAGTAGCTAAGGGATAGTGTCAATGAACCTATTCCTCAGGCCCTGGGTTCACGAGCAGTGAGAAAGTTGTGAAATGGGGGGTTCAATGGGAATGGGGCATGGAGGAGTTAACTTTTTTAACTTGGGTCTTCCCAGGTCTCATCCAGTCTGAGGGAGCAGAGCAGAGAGGTGCTGAACGATGGATCATGTTGGACCATCATCGGTACAGAGGCAGTGGAGTATACGTTCTGTGAGGGCTTGGCCTGCGTTCAGGGCTCTGTCAGCCCAATACCTGTCATCACAGGACTGGAGGTGCGGTCTTAACACTACTGAAGCTGACAAAAAAATCCATTAAGGAATAAGGAACTGCAGTGATTTGTTTTCTGTTCCTGTCAGTAAGACAAATTGTGTTTTTTTCATGTAAATTGCACACAGTAACATTTAAGAGATGTGGATGTGGAAAAAGGAGTACTGTACAATACAGTACCTAAATAATACAGTACTAAAACTACTACTATTGGTAGACTCCACTTGTAGGTAGATCATTCCAGTTTACAGAATAAGAAGTGTGTGTGTGATGGTAGTAAAATAAGTTTAATGTTGATATGATGGTTTGATTGAATTAATGTTGAATGTGTCCTTTTAGGTGAATGGTGGAGGACATGTAGCCATGCTAGAAGTAAATGGAGAAAACTTTGGCCCCCATCTGAAAGTTTGGTTTGGAAATGTGGAGGCAGAAACTATGTTAAGGTACATTTTAAATCTCACAAGTAACTGTTCTTGTTCCATAATCAAGTAAATGCAATGCCTCAACCAGACCAGTGTGGTGTCCTTACAAAGGAGGACACATATAAAATGCACAGTGCAAACTTGTTGTTCCAATTTACTAATACCTATGTAATTATTGTAGTTACCAGGGTTATAGGCTTAATGGCCCTCTGGCCTACTTTAGTTTGTATTGCTTAGTTGCTTTTTATGGCCACTTCCAGGTGAACGTAGACTGTTCCTGAGGATTACAAGCACGCCAAAATAATACTTGGAGAGGCCCCAGTCTTATTTAAAACTTCCGCTCTCATTAATTTTACCACATGAACTCCAGGTGGTACATGGGACAGCACAAGTATACAGGACTTTGAGTTACATTTAAACAAGGCCGTTAGAGCTTGGTTCGTAATAAAACATTTCTGAAATGTACATTTGGAGGACATTTTCCCATGGGGCTTGGCCATAGGATTACAATGCAGCCCCAGATGCTTGACCCAAATATGAAAGTAGCCATTTTGTGATGTACATAGGTATTCAGGTGAACAGAAGGGTCTTTAAAGGGGCAGTGCGGTTAAAACCTTTTTTTCTCCTTCATTTCCACACTATGAGGTCAAAATTACACTCTGAAATTGTGAACATGCCTTTTTTGCTTAAGAGCTGTTTGAGAAAAAAAATGCCAGGAATTTTAGTTAATCTTTGATTTGCATTTCTCCCATTACCACTGCTGGTCCCGCACGATCAAATTGGTACTCCTCATGTTGATATGCACAGGAGAGAGGTAGGTAGTTATGCATGGCCAAAAGCATTTAGAGATTGTACAGTAGTTGTTGGCTACAAGGCAGCAATTGTTTGCTTGCACTTCCACTTGTTTGTCTTCCATCAGAACAATCACTTTGTCTGATTTGGTATATGCACAGCAAACTTCAACAAGTTAGCTAGCTAGCTACACTTACACCAGCCAGTGAATTTGCAGCTGTCATCGTCCATCAAGGTTCTGTCCCATACATCTAGCATCCGGCAGCGGCAGGTGGCAGCCGGGAGCAACCTTGCAAGAAGTAAGCCTCTAAATAGTTATTCTTCAACCTACTTATTATTATTATTATTAAAAGTAAAGAACATGATATTGTGGTTTTAGCTAGCTAACTACTAGCCTTGACCGCAACTAGGATAGCTAACGTAAACTCACCCCATTCCGTACAAATGTGCGCAACCGCAACATTCAAACGAGGCTACAAAGAAAACTAATGGGACTGTAGCAACTGTGTTGACTTCAAAATCTGGGGTGTGAACTAGGTTTATATTCAAGCGTTGATCGACATGGTAATGGTTCTATAGTATTGGAGAAAAGTAGAAAAAACGGACCCTCAGTTACATCGGGACATGTCATGTCGTAACGTACAGCACGCATAAAGCAACTATTTCTGTCTTACAATCTCTCTCCACCAGGTGTAGCACTTCTCTCATCGTTTAAAAACAAGAAATGGACAGTGACGGGGGTAAGGGGGGATACCTAGTCATTTTTTTTCGGCATCATTGCATGCGATCATCATTCTCAAAGCCGCTGTTTACTCCTAAGATCACTTTAGCACCGCCCTAAAAACCAGATTCAAATTCGACACAAACCTTCAAATAGGTATGTAATGACACATTATATAAACTCTTTATAGTGTTTTATTTACATTTTAGGGGCGATAAGGTGATAAGTTGGACAGATCGAGTGAAAAAAGCAATTTTCCCACACGACATCTGTCCTTCTCACTATCACGCATTAGTTTTGCTTCCCCACCCGCCATTTTTTTTAAAGACCCGACGGGGCTCATTGCCTGCTTGAATTATGCAGAAACGGGCAGTGTTTAGGTAATGTAATTGATTTTGTTGGAAAGGGGAGAAATTGTGCCTTACAATGGTATTGACATTACAGTTGATCTGGAAGTATTACGTTTTTGGGGCGCTAAAATAAGGGCAATTGTACATACCAAGGCGATGTACGAGTTTACGTTAAGTAGCTACTGACATAGGTACGTGTAGCTAGCTACATAAAAAGTAATGTCAGAATCGTAAAGGGGAAACACAGGGAAACAAGTCAGACATTGCCGCCCACAATGTAAACAATGTTCCCACATTGCCAGCTACACTTTTCCCCTATGTCTGGGATTCAGCTAGCTAACGTTAGCTTGTAAGAAGATAGTTAGGTAACATGACTAACACCGATTCGTACACATTTGCGCAACCGCTGCATTCAAAAGAGGCTGCAATGAAAACTAATGTAGCGACTGCATTGGCATCAAAATGCGGTGTGAACTATGCTTCTATTCAAGCGTTGATTGACATGGTAATGGACCAATAATATTGGAGAAAAGTTGAAAAAACTGACCCTCTGACGCTGTGTGTTAAATTATGACGTGTCACGACGTAATGTACGGCATGCATTATGAAACTCATTCTGTGCAATACAGCCTCTTTCCACCAGGTGTAGCGCTTCTCGCAGACTAAAAACAAGAAATTATCAACGGTGAGTGTAATGGTGATTGTAAAGTTAATTAGTTGTTGTGAGTTCATCAATCAATCAATTGTTATTTTTTGTGTAATCACTGCGAGCCATCATGACTCTAAAACCCTGTCAGCAGCAGTTTAATTGTGAAGATAAATTTAGCACTGCCTTAAAAACCCTATTAAAATTCGACACAAACCTTCAAATAGGTATGTAATGAGAGATTATATAGTGTTTTATTTACATTTTAGAGGTGATAAGTTGGACAAATCGGGTGAAAAGAGCAGTTTTCCCACACGACATATCTCCCCTTTCACTATTACGCAGTAGCTTTCGCTTCCCCACCCACCATTTTAAAAAGAGCCGGCGGAGCTCCATTGCCTTCTTCAATCATGCAGAGATGGGATGCATGCAAGGTCTCGTCATTGATTTTGCTGGCAAGGGGAGAAATTGTGCTTTACAATGGGATTCATATTAAAGTTGACCTGGAAGTATCATGTTTTTGGGGCTCTAAAATAAGGTCAAATGTACGGAACAGCACGATGTATAAAAGTGTGTTACCTATTGTTAGCTCGCTAACTTATACTATAATACTAGGATACTGACGAGACATTTTGCTATATTAGCGATTCTGACATTGCTTCATTATGTACAGGTACCTAAGTAAATGAACGTCATGTCAGTATCCTACGGTCGAAGCTATCTAGCTACTTTGCTAACTGGATCCCCATAGAAAGTGTAGGCTGAAAATGTTACAGTTTCAATTGTGGGTGGCAACCCGACTGTCATTGCCGCCTTTCCCAAATGCTTCGCCAGATTTGAACATTTATAAAATAAAAATGTGTCCCTAATTTAGTACAACCGTTAATAGAATGTGGTTGTGATAAACAGAGGGCTTTCTGTTTTTGTCCTGCAAATGTGGCTCTATTTTTTTAACGGTTGGAGCTATAAGCTTAGGAACACAAGCTGTGTGGGACTTGTTAGAGAAGAGAGTGGACAGGACCAGGCATAATCAGACTGGGGGGAAAAGCAACGCAATAATGTTATTTTCTACACAGAAGATCATACACAACTATTGCCTGGTGATCTTCTTATCACTTTACAATATATTTCTGAATCATTTCAGTCACTTCAAACCATACTTCCTTGAGATTGAAATACTGTCAAAGTACTTTCAGACTGACTTGTAATAACAGACCGTTATTGAGCTAAATAACTTTTTTAACTTTGGCAATTGATGGGGTAAACTACTTACCAATAACTATTTTTATGTCACCACATTCTATACTGACCAAAAATATCAAAGCAACATGTAAAGTGTTGGTCCATTGTTTCATGAGCTGAAACAAAATATCCCACAAAAGCTTATTTCTCTCAAATGTTGTGCACAAATGTGTTTACATCCATGTTAGTGAGCTTTTCTCCTTTGCCAAAATACCTGACAGGTGTGGCATATCAAGTAGATGATTAATTAAACAGCATGATAATTACACAGGTGCACCTTGTGCTGGGGAAACTCTAAAATGTGCAGTTTTGTCACAGCACAATGCTGCAGATGTCTCAAGTTTTGAGGGAGCATGCATTTGGCTTGCTGACTGCAGGAATGTCCACCAGAGATGTTGCCAGATAATTGAATGTTAATTTATCTACCATAAGCCACCTCCAACGTTGTTTTAGAGAATTTGGCAGTACGTCCAACCAGCTTCACAACCGCAGACCAAGTGTAACCACGCCAGCCCAGGACCTCCACATCCGGCTTCTTCACCTGCAGGATTATCTGAAAGCCAACTGGACAGCTGATGAAACTGGGTTTGCACAACCAAAGAATTTCTGCACAAACTCTCAGAAACCGTCTCAGGGAAGCTCATCTACGTGCCAGTCCTCACCAGGGTCTTGACCTGACTGCAGTTCTGCATCATAACTGACATCAGTGGGCAAATGCTGACCTTCGATGGCTACTGGCACGCTGGAGAAGTGTGCTCTTCGTGGATGAATCCGTGTTTCAACTGTACCGGGCAGATGGCAGACGGTGTGTTTGGGGTCATGTGGTCGAGCAGTTTGCTAATGTCAACGTTGCGAACAGAGTGCCCCATGGTGGCGGTTGGGTTATGGTATGGGCAGGCAGGCATAAGCTACGGACAATAAAGACATTTGTATTTTGTCGATGGCAATTTGAATGCACAGAAATACCGTGACGAGATCTTGAGGCCAATTGTCGTGCCATTCATGCTCCGCAATCACCTCAACCACCTTGGTATTAGGGGTCAAGCCAAATAATAACTGGTGTTTGTGCCTGATGCTGTCCGCTCCTCTGTCCTGGAGTGGATCCACTCCTCCAGGCTTGCCTGCCACCTGGGTTACCGTCGGACCCTGGCCATTGTACGACAACGTTTTTGGTGGCCTACCATGGTCCTGGACATCTCTGTGTTCGTCACCGCCTGCACGGTCTGTGCGCAGAACAAGACTCCTCGGCTGGTCTTCTTCAACCACTGCCTGTCCCTCACTCTCCCTGGTTTCACATATCCCTGGACTTCGTCACGGGTCTTCCCCCGCCATCCTGAGAGTAGTGGACCGGTTTCCCAAAGCTGCCCACTTCATTCCTCTCCCAAAGCTACCCTCTGCCAAAGAGACGGCCCAGCTCATGTTGCAGCACGTCTTCCAGATCCATGGACTCCTGGTGGACATGGTCTTCAACCGTGGCACTCAGTTCTCATCCCGGTTCTGGAAGGCATTCTGCACGCTCATTGGGTCGTCGGCCAGCCTGTCCTCCGGGTTCCACCCACAGTCCAACGGCCAGTTGGAACGAGCCAATCAAGACCTGGAAACGACTCTTCGCTGCCTTGTCTCCGCCAACCCCATCACCTGGAGCCAGCAACTCGTGGGGGTTGGATAGCCCCGCACGCCCTCCCCTGCTCTGCCACTAGGCTCTCGCCTTTCGAGTGTTCCCTGGGGTATCAGCCCCTGCTCTTCCCGGAGAAAGAGGAAGAGGTCGGCATACCCTCGGCCCAGATGTTTGTCCGCCGCTGTCGCCGTACCTGGAAGACAGCTCGGTCGGCTCTTCTCAAGACCACCTCCCGGTTATCGTTGACAAGAGGACCGTCACCGGACCCCGGGTCCCTGGTATCATCTCGGGCAGAGGGTATGGCTGTCCACTCGTGACCTGCCCCTCCGGGTGGAGTCCCGCAAACTTCCCCCTTGCTTTATCGGCTTTTTCCATCTCCAAGATCAACCCTAAATCCGTAAACATGGGCACCCTAATAGACATTATCCTGACCAACTTGCCCTCCAAATACACCTCTGCTGTCTTCAATCAAGATCTCAGCGATCACTGCCTCATTGCCTGTATCCGCCACGGGTCCACGGTCAAACGACCACCCCTCATCACTGTCAAACGCTCCCTGAAACACTTCTGCGAGCAGGCCTTTCTAATCGACCTGGCCCGGGTACCCTGGAAGGATATTGACCTCATCCCGTCAGTTGAGGATGCCTGGTCATTCTTTAAAAGTTACTTCCTCACCATATTAGACAAGCATGCTCCGTTCAAAAAATGCAGAACCAAGAACAGATATAGCCCTTGGTTCACTCCAGACCTGACTGCCCTCGACCAGCACAAAAACATCCTGTGGCGAACTGCAATAGCATCGAAGAGCCCCCGTGATATGCAACTGTTCAGGGAAGTCAGGAACCAATACACACAGTCAGTCAGGAAAGCAAAGGCCAGCTTTTTCAAGCAGAAATTTGCATCCTGTAGCTCTAACTCCAAAAAGTTCTGGGATACTGTAAAGTCCATGGAAAACAAGAGCACCTCCTCCCAGCTGCCCACTGCACTGAGGCTAGATAACACGGTCACCACTGATAAGTCCGTGATAATCGAAAACTTCAACAAACATTTCTCAATGGCTGGCCATGCCTTCCACCTGGCGACTCCAACCTTGGCCAACAGCCCCGCCCCCCCCGCTGCTACTCGCCCAAGCCTCCCCAGCTTCTCCTTTACCCATATCCAGATAGCAGATGTTCTGAAAGAGCTGGAAAACCTGGACCCATACAAATCAGCTGGGCTTGACAATCTGGGCCCCCTATTTCTGAAACTGTCCGCTGCCATTGTCGCACCCCCTATTACCAGCCTGTTCAACCTCTCCTTCGTATCATCTGAGATCCCCAAGGATTGGAAAGCTGCCGCTGTCATCCCCCTCTTCAAAGGGGGAGACACCCTGGACCCAAACTGTTACAGACCTATATCCATCCTGCCCTGCCTAGCTAAGGTCTTCGAAAGCCAAGTCAACAAACAGATCACTGACCATCTCGAATCCCACCGTACCTTCTCCGCTGTGCAATCCGGTTTCCGAGCCGGTCACGGGTGCACCTCAGCCACGCTCAAGGTACTAAACGATATCATAACCGCCATCGATAAAAGACATTACTGTGCAGCCGTCTTCATCGACCTGGCCAAGGCTTTCGACTCTGTCAATCACCATATTCTTATCGGCAGACTCAATAGCCTCGGTTTTTCTAATGACTGCCTTGCCTGGTTCACCAACTACTTTGCAGACAGAGTTCAGTGTGTCAAATCGGAGGGCATGTTGTCCGGTCCTCTGGCAGTCTCTATGGGGGTACCACAGGGTTCAATTCTCGGGCCGACTCTTTTCTCTGTATACATCAATGATGTCGCTCTTGCTGCGGGCGATTCCCTGATCCACCTCTACGCAGACGACACCATTCTGTATACTTCCGGCCCTTCTCTGGACACTGTGCTATCTAACCTCCAAACGAGCTTCAATGCCATACAACACTCCTTCCGTGGCCTCCAACTGCTCTTAAACGCTAGTAAAACCAAATGCATGCTTTTCAACCGTTCGATGCCTGCACCCGCACGCCCGACTAGCATCACCACCCTGGACGGTTCCGACCTAGAATATGTGGACATCTATAAGTACCTAGGTGTCTGGCTAGACTGCAAACTCTCCTTCCAGACTCATGTCAAACATCTCCAATCCAAAATCAAATCTAGAGTCGGCTTTCTATTCCGGAACAAAGCCTCCTTCACTCACGCCGCCAAACTTACCCTAGTAAAACTGACTATCCTACCGATCCTCGACTTCAGCGATGTCATCTACAAAATAGCCTCCAATACTCTACTCAGCAAACTGGATGCAGTTTATCACAGTGCCTTCCGTTTTGTTACTAAAGCACCTTATACGACCCACCACTGCGACCTGTATGCCCTAGTCGGCTGGCCCTCGCTACATGTTCGTCGTCAGACCCACTGGCTCCAGGTCATCTACAAGGCTATGCTAGGCAAAGTGCCGCATTATCTCAGTTCACTGGTCACGATGGCTACACCCACCCGTAGCACGCGCTCCAGCAGGTGTATCTCACTGATCATCCCTAAAGCCAAAACCTCATTTGGACGCCTTTCCTTCCAGTTCTCTGCTGCCTGCGACTGGAACGAATTGCAAAAATCTCTGAAGTTGGAGACTTTTATCTCCCTCAACAACTTTAAACATCTGCTATCCGAGCAGCTAACCGGTCGCTGCAGCTGTACATAGTCCATCTGTAAACTACCCACCCAATTTACCTACCTCACCCCCATACTGCTTTTATTTATTTTACTTTTCTGCACTTTTGCACACCAGTATCTCTTCTTGCACATGATCATCTGATGATTTATCACTCCAGTGTTAATCTGCTAAATTGTAATTATTCGATTTATTGCCTACCTCATGCCTTTTGCACACATTGTATATAGATTCTCTTTTTTCTACCATGTTATTGACTTGTCTATTGTTTACTCCATGTGTAACTCTGTGTTGTTGTCTGTTCACACTGCTATGCTTTATCTTGGCCAGGTCGCAGTTGCAAATGAGAACTTGTTCTCAACTAGCCTACCTGGTTAAATAAAGGTGAAATAAATAAAAATAAAAATTAGCCCCTCTGCTGTTCATCTTCTGTTGCCCCATACCCTCCATATTAATCCCACTTTTCATGTGTCTAGGATTAAACCTGTCTCACAGCCCTTTGTCTCCTGTTTCCATGAAATTAACTTTGTGATGATACTGAATATTAATATTATTATAGTCTGCCTCGTAGATAATCATGGCATTCTGCAATGAGTAGACAGCAGACAGGGTATACTGTAGGCCAGGATGGTCCCCCATGTAAATAGGCTGTTCTGGGCCTGCATCTTCTGGTGACCTATTGAAGACAGTACAACAATGATATAACAAATTAAGATGCATTATGAATGCCTTTTGTTTAGATGACATGGCAAAGTAGCCTACACACCTGTGGAAGTTCGTTGCTTTCAGGGTCCAGCTCCAACTGACAGGTTGAATACCATGTGCCTTTGTTGTTTTTTGAAGGGGTAAGGGGGTGCGCTCTAGATGATTCTTTCAGCCCATTAGGGCTGTATGTAAATATATTAACATTTGTATCCCCACATCCACACAGCCGGACTGAGCATTTCATTGGCCCAAGAAGGTTCAGGGAAATAAATTATAAAAAATATATTTGGGATTTATATTCAAAAATGTAACACACACAGTAATTTATACTAAAGTGAAAATAAAAACATACAATTAAAAAGACTGTTCCACCTGGCCAACATTCTCGTGTAAAAAGGAGGTACAGTATTTCAGATGAAGATTCATTTTTGTCCTCCACAAAATATGTTCTTTAATTAATCCAATGGATAGGCCCAGTAACATTGGAATTGCTTGGCTCAGCTGTCTAACTCTTCAGCACGTTGTAATGGTGTGCGGAATGTTCCACTGCAGCATCAGGTGTCTCTGAGGTTTTAGGTAATTTGACCAAATCCAAGCATTTGTTCTGATGTCATCACCACCCTTAAATCTCACCCAAAACGCTGATATATCATATGCTAGGGTCTTGCCAAAAGGTTTTGCAAATATCCTCACCACCGCAAGATCCGTGTTGGTATAACATTGTAATCGACAATATGCTCTTCGTACCAAGGCTGCAGGAAATGTGTGAGAGAAACATAATCTTCCACTGCCATGTAAATGAAGCTGGATTCATAATTTTTCAATGAAGAGCTTAACATCAAACACTATTAGTCAGAGATTTTGTGACTTGAAACAACACTTGACACTCAACTTGGACTTGAGCATCTATGACTCGGGACTTAACTTGGACTTGAGCTGTATGACTCAAGAGACTCGAGAGACTTGGATTTCCCCCTCCCAAAAGAGCAGCACCACCTTCCTCTCCTGTTAAATGATGTTATTATACCGTGAACATACATTTGTGGCAATTACTTTACGCAAAGCGGAGAATCTTAATGGGTTATATGGGAAATGACTGTTAAATTCTGTTCTGCCTAGCACCGCTGCGCTGGCAGGTGCGGAAAGGAAGAGGGAAATATAGAGCATTGTCCTATATTTTCAACGCTTTTCACTTGAAAATATGCACTCTTGAGCAAGAGTTTCCGTGAATGTTTATTCTCAGCCAACCACAGACCTCTCAACGCGCATGTAGTGGGCGTGGGGAAAGCAACAACACTTGATTCTAATTGAAAATGTCACAATATCAGTCAAACTGTAGCTGTACTATCAACACTAGCTGTAAATCATAATTTGGATGGCCTTTCTATTGGTAATGGTGATTCAAAAACCATTTAACTCATGATCTATGAAGTTTATTATGTAGGCGTATGTAGTGTACTAGTAGGCCGAGTGTAAGGAAAACAGAAAATATAACCTGAATTAAAAAATTGCATTGATATTGGTATAAAACACTTAACCATTGACTTGAGGACTCAAAACCCAAAATTAGGGACGTGACTTGACTTGACCTGAGCTCTGGAACTTGCGACTTGACTTGAGACTTGCCCATTGTTACTTGGGACTTGACTCGAGATCCGAAGGGTAAGACTCGAGACTTGCTTAGGACTTGCTAAATTGTGACTTGGTCCCATCTCTGCTATTATTTGTCTCAAAACTGAAATGTTTGCCAATGCTTTCTGGAGAACCCATGGAGATCAAGGCCGGGATTCAATCCAATTAACGACTTGAATACAGCGCTAAACTTTTAAAGACAATTTCAATTGCAACAATGTGCGCATTCCCTGTGGGTCCTGTGGATGTCAGCTCAAGCTGAAATCGCTGCAGTCCATTGTTTCTCTGTCTTTGAATCCTTATCTAAAACCCTGTCTAATCTAGTATTGGTGAGACCATAAGCAGCCTATTCCTTCAAAAGAAGCACATTTTGATTAACCTGTTGGGGATGGGGGCGCTGTTTAGACTATTTATGCTAATGTGGCTAATTTTTTAAACGGCTTCCCACAAAATCCTTGATCGTACAATATGCATATTATTATTATTATTGGATAGAAAACAGTCTATAGTTTCTATAGGAGTTGAAATTTTGTCTCTAAGTGGAACAGAGCCCATTCTACAGCAATTTCCCTGACATGGAGTCAGATTTGAGAAACGTTGGCCACTTTTCTGAAGTCATTTAAAAGGGCTCTGTCGTTGCTATGACTATACGGACACTTCTTACGTCTTCCCCTGGATGCCTTTACGTGATGACGATTCCAACGGGCTCGATTGCTCGTTCACAGGCCCTACAAATGAAAAAAACCTTTAGCTAGCAAGTCTTTTCTTGCTGCGTAACGCGCGTGGAAGACACCGACCCTCTCCTGTTCCAAGCGTTAGTTTAGCCTGTTATATTTCTCCGGTCATCTTTTCACTCGTTATAGGAGTTACAAACATCACAAAGTAGTTAATTTAAAGCGTTTTATAGCAATTTATATCCGTTTAGTGCGATTTTGGGACATTTATTTTTGCAACGATGTGAAAAGTTGGACACGCTTTTCAGTTCATCCCGAACGTAGTTGACATTTCCACATGGCAAGAGGACAGCTTTCCACCAAAAGACGATTTCTCCCAAGAAAGGATCCTTTGCCCAAGATACTGATGGAAGAACAGCTCAAGGTAGGACATTTTTATTATGATAAATCGTGTTTCTGTCGAAACATTTTAGTGGCTTAGGACGCCATGTTTTTTGACGTAGCTTCGCTTGGCGCAAACTGTATTGAAAAGTAAGGATAAATTAAAAAATGTAATAACGCAATTGTATTAAGAATTAAATTGTCTATCAATCCCTGTCCACCCTATATTTTTTAGTCACGTTTATGAGTATTTATGTATAAGAGTAGATCACTGTCTAAGTGGCGCAAGGACGTTTTCTTTACCAGCTTGTCTACATTTCACATTGTCTAACCATGATTTTGGTGGCTAAATATAAACATTTTCGATCAAACTGTATATGCATGTTGTAATGTGATGTTACAGGAGTGTCATCGGAAGAATTCTGAGAAGGTTAGTGAAAAAATTAATATCTTTTGGCGATGTTGACTTTTATCGCTCACTTTGGCTAGAATCAATGCTGGGCTGCTAATTGCTATGTGCTAAGCTAATATAACGATTTATTGTGTTTTCGCTGTAAGACACTTAGAAAATCTGAAATATTGTCTGTATTCACAGGATCTGTGTCTTTCGATTCGTGTATGCTGTGTATTTTTACGAAATGTTTGATGATTAGTAGTTAGGTAAACACGTTGCTCATTGTAATTATTCTAGTCCATTTGTGATGGTGGGTGCAATTGTAAACTATGCCATCTACCTGAAATATGCACTTTTTTCTAACAAAACCTATCCCATACCATAAATATGTTATCAGACTGTCATCTAATGAGTTTTTTTGTTGGTTAGGGGCTATAAATATCTTAGTTTAGCCGAATTGGTGATGGCTACTGGTGTTGGTGGACAAATAAAAGATGGTGGATTATGCTAATGTGTTTTTAGGTAATAGATGTACATCTTTACATATTGTGTCTTCCCTGTAAAACATTTTAAAAATCGGAAATGTTGACTGGATTCATAAGATCTGTGTCTTTCATTAGCTGTATTGGACTTTAATGTGTGAAAGTTAAATATTTAAAAAAAATATTTTTTTTGAATTTCGCGGCACTGGTTTTTCAGTGGGGGGGGGGGGGGGGGTGCCGCTAGCGCCACGCTGATCCTAGACAGGTTAACCAGTTTAATCCAAAAAATGTTCAGATGTTCTTCTAAACAACTGTGCTTTAATTCTAACTTAAACCACAACTTATTTAGTAATAAGCGATCAGGACTGGAATCTACAGCAAGAGCTGCCCGACTCACCTCTCTATTGTGTCACTGCAGGTCACCAAAGTCCATGCTGTGTGTGGTTCCAGACGTGTCCGTGTTCAGTGGGGAGTGGAGATGGCTGCGGCACCCCATCACCGTACCTCTGTCCCTCATTCGTCTGGACGGTCTGATCTACAGGAGCACCTTCAGCTTCACCTACACCCCTGAACACAACACCCCCCCGCAGGCCAGAGGGGCACTGCAAAATGCCCCAGAGTCTGACACTCTCATAGACTTCATCCACCAAGAGTTCACACGCACCAACTTCCACTTGTTCATGCAGAACTAGCTAGTAGAGCTGGGCTGCATTATGATTCGTTACCCTTCTCCTGAGGTGTGCACTCATTCACTCCCCCTCCTGCATTTAAAAGCATTGGATTGGAGTAAGCATGGCTGTGGGAACTTTCCACCATATTCCTGACAGCAGCTCATTCCTTTTTTTCCCTTGTTTTTTTCCCCCACAGTAGGGTTGTTTCACGAATAGAGTGCTTTTTATGTCCCTCAGGAATTATGTATGTACATTTAGCTAAACACTCAATTGAACAGTTGGATCACATACATACATAGTGCTCCCGAGTGGCGCAGCTGTCTAAGGCACTGCATCTCAGTGTTAGAGGTGTCACTACAGATCCTGGTTCAATTCCAGGCTGTATCACAACCGGCCATGATTGGGAGCTCCATAGGGCGGCGCACAATGTGCCCAGCGTCATCTGGGTTAGGGTTTAGCCGGGGTAGGCTGTCATTGTAAATAATAATTTGTTCTTAACTGACTTGCCTAGTTAAATGAAGGATAAATAAGTACATCTATGCAGTAAAGTTACTACTGTTTTCATTAAAATAAGTTATTTGTTTTCTCTGTAAATCCCCATTTTGGCATGTCCCACGTCATGTACGTCCAAGTTTTCACTACCATTTTGAAGCCCTAGTTATTTTGTTGCTTGGGAAAGAAATTTAGAACAATTTTTTACTTATATAATGTGGTTAGTAATTAATGTACATGTGTCCCTCAGGTGAGCTGGTTCTACTCTTTTTGGACATTTTCTGGTATTTTGTGTTGGAAAACCTAGCACGTCGAGCGTAACACGTCAACCCTGTTACCCATAGATAGAAATGTATTAAAAAGTACGTTTTTATGTTAAGGTTGCATAAAATCCCCCCCCCCCCCCTCTGCACACAAAAAGCTCCCATTCCCCCTGTCACAAGGGGAGATATTGCTGATATCAGATGAAATCCACAACCCTTTTACGGTCAATCCTGTAGCTGTAATAGACATTTTATAGTAATCTTTCTTTAATTTAACCTTTTGACAAGGAAAGCATGTTTACTATGACCTTGAACATGTGCTCTTTATGACAGTGTTAAAATTAGGTGGAATAAATAGTTATTTTTGACAAATTACACTACCCAAAAGGCAGTCTATTTGTGGAATGACACAGCAGTACTTACTGCATCTTCATTACAATGGTATTCTCTTCACATCTTCGGTAAGGACAGAAGAGGCCTGTGTTCAAACAACTGTGACATGTTGCCTAAAATAGGTACGGTTGAAGTTGGAAGTTTACATACAACTTAGCCAAATACATTTAAACTCAGTTTTTCACAATTCCTGAAATTTAATCAGAGTAAAAATGTATTCCCTGTCTTAGGTCAGTTAGGATCACCACTTTATTTTAAGAATGTGAAATGTCAGAATAATAGTAGAGAGAATTATTTATTTCAGCTTTTATTTCTTTCATCACCTTACCAGTGGGTCAGAAGTTTCCATACACTCAATTAGTATTTGGTAGCATTGTCTTTAAATTGATTAACTTGGGTCAAACGTTTCAGGTAGCCTTCCACAAGCTTCCCACAATAAGTTAGGTGAACATTGGCCCATTCCTCCTGACAGAGCTGGTGTAACTGAGTCAGGTTTGTAGGAATCCTTGCTCGCACACACTTTCAGTTCTGCCCACAAATGTTCTATAGGATTTAGGTCAGGGCCACTCCAAAACCTTGACTTTGTTGTCCTTAAGCCATTTTGCCACAACTTTGGAAGTATGCTTGGGATCATTGTTCATTTGGAAGACCCATTCGCGACCAAACTTTAACTTCCTGACTGATGTCTTGAGATGTTGCTTCAATGTATCCACACAATTTTCCTGCCTCATGATGTCATCTATTTTGTGAAGTGCACATGTCCCTTTTGCAGCAAAGCACCCCCACAACATGATGCTGCCACCCCCGTGCTCTACGGTTGGGACGATGTTCTTCGGCTTGCAAGCCTCCCCCTTTTTCCTCCAAACATAACGATGGTCATCATTATTGTATTCCTGACCTGTTTTCTGTTGTTTTGTATGTGTTTAGTTGGTCAGGGCGTGAGTTGGGGTGGGTATTCTATGTTGTGTGTCTAGTTCGTCTGTTTCTGTGTTCAGCCTGATATGGTTCTCAATCAGAGACAGCTGTCAATCGCTGTCCCTGATTGAGAATCATATATAGGTGGCTTGTTTTGTGTTGGGGATTGTGGGTGGTTGTTTCCTGTCTCTGTGTTTGTGTTCTGCACCAGATATGACTGTCTCGGCTTTCACGTTTGTTATTTTGTTATTTGTTAATGTTAATCGTTTATTGTTTAATTAAACATGTTGAACACTAACTGCGCTGCATTTTGGTCCTCTCCTCATCCCAGGAAGAAAGCCGTTACAATTATGGCCAAACAGTTCTATTTTTGTTTCATCAGTCCAGAGGACATTTCTCCAAAAAGTATGATCTTTGTCCCCATGTGCAGTTGCAAACCATGGTCTGGCTTTTTTATGGCGGTTTTGGAACAGTGGCTTCTTCCTTGCTGAGTGACCTTTCAGGTTATGTCGATATAGGACTCGTTTTACTGTGGATATAAATACTTTTGTACCTGTTTCCTCCAGCATCTTCACAAGGTCCTTTGCTGTTGTTCTGGGCTTGACTTTCACTTTTCGCACCAAAGTCCATTCACCTCTAGGAGACAGAACGCGTCTCCTTCCTGAGCGGTATTTATACTTGCGTACTATTGTTTGTACAGATGAACGTGGTACCTTCAGGCATTTCGAAATTGCTCCCAAGGATGAACCAGACTTGTGCAGATCTACAATTTTTTTTCTGAGGTCTTGGCTGATTTTAGATTTTTCCTGTGATGTCAAGCAAAGATGTACTGAGTTTGAAGGTAGGCCTTGAAATACATCCACAGGTACACCTCTAATTGACTGAAATTATGTCAATTATCCTATCAGAAGCTTCTAAAGCTATGACATAATTTTCTGGAATTTTCCAAGCTATTTAAAGGCACAGTCAACTTAGTGTATGTTAACTTCTTACCAACTGGAATTGTGATACAGTGAATTATAAGTGTAATAATCTGTCTGTGAACAATTGTTGGAAAAATTACTTGTGTCTGTCACGTTCCTGACCTATTTCTGTTAGTTTGTTGTATGTGTTAGTTGGTCAGGACGTGAGTTTGGGTGGGCATTCTATGTTTTCTGTTTCTATGTTGGTTTAGGGTTGCCTGGTATGGCTCTTAATTAGAGGCAGGTGTTTGGCGTTCCTCTAATTGAGAGTCATATTTAGGTAGGTTGTTTCACAGTGTTCGTTGTGGGTGGTTGTCTCCTGTGTCAGTGTTTGTCGCACCATACGGGACTGTTCGGTTTGTTTTGTACATCGTCATTTTGTGTAGTCTATTTTTCCCTGTTCGTGCGTTCTTCGTGTTTATGTAAGTTCGTCGTCCAGGTCTGTCTACACCGTTTGTTGTTTTGTTAGTTTATAGTCAAGTTCGTGTTTTCTTTTAATAAATTATGTGTTCACAACCTGCTGCGCCTTGGTTCCATCACTACTCCTCCTTTTCGGTTGAAGAGGAGGAGGACCACCGTTACAGAACCACCCACCCAAACTCGAATCAAGCAGCGGTGTAATCGGAGGAAGGGACAGCGCAAGAAGGAGGAATGGACTTGGGACGATGTTTTGGACGGTAAAGGTTGCTACACATGGGAGGAGATCCTGGCTGGAAGGGATCGCCTCCCATGGGAACAGCTGGAGGCACTGAGGAGAGCAGAGGCAACCGGAGAAGGGAACCGGAGTTATGAGGGGACTTGTCTAGCACGGAAGCCCGAAAAGCCCGTGAGTACCACCCCAAAATTTATTGGGGGGGGGGCTAAGAGGTAGTGGGGCAAGGGCAGGTAGGAGACCTGCGCCCACTTCCCAGGCTAACCGTGGAGAGCGGGAGTACGGGCAGACGCCGTGTTACGCAGTAGAGCGCACGGTGTCTCCTGTACGGGTGCATAGCCCAGTGCGGGTTATTCCACCTCCCCGCACTGGTAGGGCTAGATTGAGCATTGAGCCAAGTGCCATGAAGCCTGCTCTTCATATCTGGCCACCAGTACGTCTCCTTGGGCCGGCTTACATGGCACCAGCCTTACGCATGGTGTCCCCGGTTCGCCTACATAGCCCGGTGCGGGTTATTCCACCTCCCCGCACTGGTCGGGCGACGGGGAGCATTCAACCAGGTAAGGTTGGGCAGGCTCGGTGCTCAAGGGAGCCAATACGCCTGCACGGTCCGGTATTTCCGGCGCTACCTCCCCGCCCCAGCCCAGTACCACCAGTGCCTACACCACGCACCAGGCTTCCAGTGCGTTTTCAGAGCCCTGTTCCTCCTCCACGCACTCTCTCTATGGTGCGTGTCTCCAGTCCGGTGCCTCCAGTTCCGGCACCACGCACTAAGCCACCTGTGCGTCTCCGGAGCCCTGTTCACACTGTTCCTTCTCCCCGTACTCGTCCTGAGGTGTGTGCACTCAGCCCGGTGCCACCAGTGCCGGTACCACGCACCAAGCATGTAGTATGTTTTGAGAGTCCAGTGTGCCCTGTCCCTGCTCCCCGCACTAGGCTTGAAGTGCGTGTCTCCAGTCCGGTGCCTCCAGTTCCGGCACCACGCACCAGGCCTACAGTGCGTCTCAGCCGGCCAGAGTCTGCCGTCTGCCCAACGGTGCCTGAAGTGTCCGTCTGCCATGAGCCTGCAAAGCTGCCCGTCTGCCATGAGCCTACAGAGCCTTCCGCCAGACAGGAGCAGCCAAAGCCTTCCGCCAGACAGGATCAGTCTGAGCCATCCGTCTCCGCAGCGCCATCTGAGCCATCTGTCTCCGCAGCGCCATCTGAGCCATCCGTCTCCCCAGCTCCGTCTGAGCCATCCGTCTCCCCAGCGACGTCTGAGCCATCCGTCTCCCCAGCGCCGTCTGAGCCATCTGTCTCCCCAGCGCCGTCTGAGCCATCCGTCTGTCCCGAGCCATTAGAGCCGCCCGTCTGTCCCGAGCCGTCAGAGCCGATAGTCAGTCAGGATCTGCCAGAGCCGCCAACCAGACAGGATCTGCCAGAGCCGCCAACCAGACAGGATCTGCCAGAGCCGTCAGCCAGCCATGAGCGTCCAGAGCCGTCAGCCAGCCATGAGCGTCCAGAGCCGTCAGCCAGCCATGAGCGTCCAGAGCCGTCAGCCAGCCATGAGCTGTCCCTCAGCCCAGAGCGGCTATTTATCCAGAACTGCCCCTCAGTCCAGAGCTGTCTCTCTGTCCGGAGTTGCCCCTCTATCCTGAGCTACCTCTCTCTCCTGAGCTACCTCTCTGTCCTGAGCTATCCCTCTGTCCTGAGCTATCCTTCTTTCCCGGTGCTGCC
Source organism: Salvelinus fontinalis (assembly GCF_029448725.1). Lineage (NCBI taxonomy): Eukaryota > Metazoa > Chordata > Actinopteri > Salmoniformes > Salmonidae > Salvelinus > Salvelinus fontinalis. The sequence continues at coordinate 16,613,213 of NC_074667.1, forward strand.
CCTTGTGTCGATGTTACTTAAAAGATTTAGTGGGTGTAAGATGAGGGTGGTCATTGGTAGGGGGAGATGTAAGCTGGGATTGACTATGGTGGGGTGGGGACCTCGCCCTGAGCCTGAGCCACCACCGTGGTCAGATGCCCACCCAGACCCTCCCCTAGACTTTTGCTGGTGCGCCCGGAGTTCGCACCTTATGGGGGGGGGGTTATGTCACGTTCCTGACCTATTTCTGTTAGTTTGTTGTATGTGTTAGTTGGTCAGGACGTGAGTTTGGGTGGGCATTCTATGTTTTCTTTTTCTATGTTGGTTTAGGGTTGCCTGGTATGGCTCTTAACCTGTCTAGGACTAGGGTGCCGCTAGCGGCACACCCCCCCCACCCCCACTGAAAAGGCAGAGCCGCGAAATTCAATTTTTTTTTTTTTTTTTAATATTTTACTTTCACACATTAAAGTCCAATACAGCTAATGAAAGACACAGATCTTGTGAATCCAGCCAACATGTCCGATTTTTAAAATGTTTTACAGGGAAGACACAATATGTAAAGATGTAAATCTATTAGCTAAAAACACATTAGCATAATCCACCATCTTTTATTTGTCCACCAACACCAGTAGCTATCACCAATTCGGCTAAACTAAGATATTTATAGCCCCTAACCAAGAAAAAAACTCATCAGATGACAGTCAGATAACATATTTATGGTATGGGATAGGTTTTGTTAGAAAAATTTGCATATTTCAGGTAGATGGCATAGTTTACAATTGCACCCACCGTCACAAATGGACTAGAATAATTACAATGAGCAACGTGTTTAGCTAACTACTAATCATCAAACATTTCGTAAAAATACACAGCATACACTAATCGAAAGACACAGATCCTGTGAATACAGACAATATTTCAGATTTTCTAAGTGTCTTACAGCGAAAACACAATAAATCGTTATATTAGCATAGCACATGTGCAAACATTACCCCAGCATTGATTCTAGCCAAAGAGAGCGATAACGTAAACATCGCCAAAATATATTATTTTTTTCACTAACCTTCTCAGAATTCTTCAGATGACACCCCTGTAACATCACATTACAACATACATATACAGTTTGTTCGAAAATGTGCATATTTAGCCACCAAAATCATGGTTAGACAATGGGAAAAGTAGCCCAGCTGGTGAGAAAATGTTCTGCGCCATATTAGACAGTGATCTACTCGTATACATAAATACTCATAAACGTGACTAAAAAATATAGGGTGGACAGCGATTGATAGACAATTTAATTCTTAATACAATCGCGGAATTACATTTTTTAAATTATCCTTACTTTTCAATACAGTTTGCGCCAAGCGAAGCTACGTCAAAAAAGATGGCGTCCTAAGCCACTAACATTTTTCGACAGAAACACGATTTATCATAATAAAAATGTCCTACTTTGAGCTGTTCTTCCATCAGTATCAGTATCAGTAACTTGGGCAAAGGATCCTTTCTTGGGTCTAATCGTCTTTTGGTGGAAAGCTGTCCTCTTGCCATGTGGAAATGCCAACTGCGTTCGGCATGAACTGGAAGCGTGCCCAGAGATTCACAGCGTCTCAGAAATAAATGTCCCAAAATCGCACTAAACGGATATAAATTGCTATAAAACGCTTTGAATTAACTACCTTATGATGTTTTTAACTCCTATAACGAGTAGAAACATGACCTGAGAAAGATTACTCCCTACACTAATGCTTGGAACAAGTGCGGGTCGGTGGCCGCCGCGCGCATGACGCAGCTGGAAAAGAGTTCCTAGCTACAGGTTTTTTTTATTTATAGTGCCTGTGATTGCGCAATCGACCCCATTCAAATCTTCATCACGTAAAGGCATCCAGGGGAAGACGTAAGCAGTGTCCGTATACTCATAGGAATAACAGTGGCCTTAAAACTGACTCCAGAACAGAGGCCAAAATTTCTGAAATCTGACTCCATGTCAGGGAAATTGCTGTAGAATGACTTCTGTTCCACTTAGAGACAAAATTTCAACTCCTATAGAAACTATAGACTGTTTTCTATCCAATAATAATAATAATATGCATATTGTACGATCAAGAATTTTGTAGGAAGCCGTTTCAAAAATTACACGATTACCATAAATAGTGACAACAGCGCCCCCAGCCTTAACAGGTTAATTAGAGGCAGGTGTTTGGCGTTCCTCTAATTGAGAGTCATATTTAGGTAGGTTGTTTCACAGTGTTCGTTGTGGGTGGTTGTTTCCTGTGTCAGTGTTTGTCGCACCATACGGGACTGTTCGGTTTGTTTTGTACATCGTCATTTTGTGTAGTCTATTTTTCCCTGTTCGTGCGTTCTTCGTGTTTATGTAAGTTCGTCGTCCAGGTCTGTCTACACCGTTTGTTGTTTTGTTAGTTTATAGTCAAGTTCGTGTTTTCTTTTAATAAATTATGTGTTCACAACCCGCTGCGCCTTGGTTCCATCACTACTCCTCCTTTTCGGTTGAAGAGGAGGAGGACCACCGTTACAGTGTCATGCACAAAGTAGATGTTCTAATCGACTTGCGTAAACTATAGTTTGTTAACAAGTAATTTGTGGAGTTGTTGAAAAACTAGTTTTAATGACTCCAACCTAAGTGTATGTAAAACTCACTCCAGCTGTAGATAATGAATGCATACATGAGCATGCATGTCTCAGTTAAGCTCGGAGAGAAACACATTTTTTGGCAATATACCTTTTTTGTCAAGTATGATTTCCCAAAGCATTTTTTAATAACATGCCATGATGAGGCCATGGTGTGTTAATCTATAATCCAGAGGATGCCTGGCATATTTATTAATCTCAACATGAATAATTTATCGCTCCATTTATTCAAAGTATAGGATGGCAGCGACACCACTCAGTCAGTGGGCCAATTACGAGGCTCTGACATTTCAGACTACATTATAGGTCCTCATTGGCTAGTTGTCTACTTGCTGCTGTAGTGCAGCTGCCCTGAGAGCTAGAGACTGATTTGTATCACTTAACCTGGGAAAACCAGGCCTAAGAAAGAGAACAATACAGCCTTGTGTCACACACTAACCGGTCAGTGTGTGTCACTCTGTGCAAATCATCTATGATGTGATGTGTTCAGTGATATACTACCAGAACATTTTTGGTGGTTTGTATTCACAAAAACTGTTGTAAAACCACTGTTGCAAGGACATATGGAAGAGTTTAAATGTGAAGGTTTTGCTAACCTTGAGAATGCAAACGAATGATAAAACAGGGAAATGTAGCCTACACGCAACAGCTGGCTGGACCGGAAAGTTTTCCTCTAGTGTATTTTTATTCCTTCGATTGAGGTAGAAATATTAGATGTAAATTATAACCTTAAATGATTCCAGTGCTTCAGACAATTTTCACACATGGCTTTATTTAGCTGCACTTTTACTGGACCTTTAAAGGTAGTAAATCTTTAAACGTAATGGGATAGTTCAGCAAAATTATGTGCTCAGATATTTGTTTCCTTACCTCGTAAGCAGTCTGTAAACTTGTCTAATTAGTGACTGCAATCCACACTTTGGTTTTGACAGAAAAGTCACTGCCAAGAAACGCTAATGTTAGCATTTTCGGGTGAAAAACGTTATTTTACTCAGCCTAGAGTGTGTCTGAAGTTACATATCACACTATTCCAACAGTTTGACTGTTTTGGAATAAAATGTTTAATATATTTAAACATCCTTTGTTTTGCATGCTTATTGATATGTTCTAGGAGACAATGTCTACCAATGGCATGCCCATCTTTTTGTGACAAATTACACTGGTCACTCAAAACATTTGATAAAGTATTTGTAAAGTATAAATAGCCCACACTAGATTAGGCCACGCAAGACTGTCAACGGTGGGTGTAGATGGTGCATGGAAGTCAGGCACAGGAGAGCAGAGTTGAGTGGACAAGAAGCACTTTACTGAGGCAAATAGTAAGACCAGAACACAACAGCGTCACCAAAACCAAATGCCCAAAACAAGTAAGGCAGCACAAAATACTACAAACAAAGTACAGGCTGCCACAACACACAGGTATACATAAAGCCTGGCGCTAACCAGCCGGAAGCGTGCCAACCTTGACAAATAAACAATACCCCACACAGACATGGAGGGAACAGAGCGTTAAATACACATAGTAATGATGATGAGATGTAAACCAGGTGTGCAGGAAAACAAGACAAAAACAAATGGAAAATGAAAAGTGGAGCTGCGATGGCTAGAAGACCGGTGACGTCGACTGCCGAACACCGCCCGAACAAGGAGAGGGACCGACTTCGGCAGAAGTTGTGACAAAGACTTAACTAATTATTTAGTAAATTGTTTATAAGGACCAATATTAAACATTGCATGAATGAAGTAATGATTAACAAATGCTAAAAAAAACCATGTACAAATCCATTATGAATGCTTTATTACGTGGAGTTATTAGAAAGTGCTACCGGTGTAGGCTCTATAGGAACTCCAAAATTACATGTGTGATTGTCTGGAGGGAATAGAGACGTGCTTCTCTTCCTTTCGTCATTAACAAGACAAACATGCGTGAGAGGAGGCCAACTGGCTGTGGTCCCCTAAACTGTTTAATGTGTTGAATAATAAAGAACTCCTCAAACCCGCAACATGAAAGGGCCCATTATTGCAATTGGGTCTTTCTATAAACTAGGGTACCAGTGAGGATTTCCTACACTGGACAACTTGTTACAACTGTTGATAAGTTATTGATAATAATCAGCCAATTTTTTCATGTCGTTCCATTAGGATATAAGGGGGAATCATAGCTATTTTCAATCAAATTGATTTAAAACCTATGTTTAACCCTTTAAATTGTGTGACATAAAACAGTACTTTTCTGTCCTTGCATTTATGGCAGTGTAAGTTGTTGTTATATCATATATTAAGCATTAATCAGTTAAATTAGACATTGAACTTGAACCCTGTAAGAATCCTGGATCTAGCTGTCTGAAAGTTTTTTGTATTGCGATCTCAGAAATGCAGTGTAACTATAATATTCATGTCTCCTTATGTTACGTGGTGAAAACAGTTTTCATGGGCACATAAATCCAAAATAATAAATGTGATGGCAAAATGGAATGCTTCTAACCAAAAGAGTCACCTTACCTTGATGGTTAAAACCTAAATCAATTCTGTCATTAAACGTGGTTCTTCAATAATTATGTATAATACTAATGGATGCGCATTTGGTGTCCAGCTGATTAGTTACGCCGTGGTTTCCACACATCCTCATCTGATCCAGGAAGGAATTTTCTGAATGACAGTCAAGTGACAAACAGCTGTTGTGATACCGCATGTAATGCAACAACAGTCCAAGTGCTGGAACAAAGGTGTTTGTGACGAATGTCCAGAATATTTTGGTGTCTCATTCGTTATATTGGTTGGATTGGTCCCCTCTACCACACTGAACCCCAATAATCTACGGACGGTAACGCACGAGGTGGCTAAAAACAGACCGCCATCCTCTGCTAGCTTTTTTTCTCTCTTTTTCTTATTTGGATAAAGTGTATGTAAACTTCCAACTTCAACTGTAGATTCAATGGTTGTAAAGATGGGGAGAGGTCTGTCCGTAATAAAGAGATGCTCTGCTTTTTTGACACCACACTCCAAAAACCAAGTTCTGCAGGCTCTAGTTTTGTCTAATCTTGATTATTGTCCAGTCATGTGGTCCAGTGCTGCAAGAAAGACCTAGTTAAGCTGCAGCTGGCCCAGAACAGAGCGGCATGTTTTGCTCTTCATCGTAAATCAGAGGGCTGATATGAATACTATGCATGCCAGTCTCTCTTGGCTAAGAGTTGAGGAAAGACTGACTGCACCACTTCTTCTTTTTATAAGAAATATTAATGTGTTGGAAATCCCACATTGTTTGCATAGTCTTCTTACACACAGCTCTGACACACACTCTTACCCCACCAGACATGCCACCGGGTGTCTTTCACAGTCCCCAAATCCAAAACAAATTCAAGAAATCGTACAGTATTATATAGAGCCCTTATTGCATGGAACTTCCTTCCATCTCACATTGCTCAAATAAACAGCAAACCTGGTTTCAAAAAACAAATAAAGCAGCAACTCAAGACACAACGCTTCTCCCCTATTTGACCTAGATAGTTTGTGTGTATGCATTGATATGTCAGCTACGTGTGCCTTTTTTTTAATATATAGTTCTGTCCTTGAGCTGTTCTTGTCTACTAATGTTCTGTATTATGTCATGTTTCATGTTTTGTGTGGACCCCAGGAAGAGTAGCTTCTGCTTTTGCAACACCTAACAGGGATCCTAATAAAATACCAAAAATACCAAATCTGTTATTAGCTAGCTAGCTAGTTAGCTAGCTAATTTGACGTGGTTCATCAATCAATGTAGCTTATCATGTCTGTCAGCAGCCATCGTAATTAAACAATCTTAAAAACAATGTTAAAAAGGGGATAAGGTTAGCTAACTTCACTAGGTAGGCTTATGTTGGTTGAAGAAAAAAGTATATTAGGTCTTCTTACCACTATGTGTCAGGACCCGGTGCGAGAAACAGTCACTAATAATCGTCAGAACCCAGAAGATGAGGCAGACACAGCAGTACTAGAGATGGTGGTTTAATTAAAGAACAAAATCTTCAGGCAAAGAATCTAAATCCACAATGTCCAAACATAAAGCCAAGAAGCACAAAATGGATATCCTCCAAAATACAAAAGAAACTCCACAAAGTGGTAAAAACAGCAGGGAAAAAACAAACCACGAAAGACTACTCAAAAATACACAAGAACTAAACCAGAGAACCTCTGGAAAATCCAATAAGAGAATCATATGTTCAGAACAAGGCTTGGGCTGGGTGCTAACATACAAACACTGAGCAAGGAACTGAGGAACACACAGGGTTTAAATACTAACAAGGGAACGACACAGGTGCAAACAATAATTAGAGCAAGGAAAAACAAAAGGTACAAAAAAGGTGCAATGGGGACATCTAGTGACCAAAACCTGAACAGTCCTGGCCAAAACCTGACACTATGTTTAGACAACTGTACAAAGTTTCTACCGGTAGCTTGCAAAGTTAACGTCAGCTGACAGTACATCGGCAAATGGGCCCTTTTGCTTGACAGGCAGAGCCCACAAAGGACGGGAAATGAATCTAAACCCCTCAAACCTGTCAGGCATACATACACTGAACAAAAATATAAACGCAACATGTAAAGTGTTGGTCCCATCTTTCATGAGCTGAAATAAAAGATCCCAGAAATGTTCCATACGCACAAAAACATTATTTCTCTCAAATGTTGTCCTTTGCCAAGATATTCCATCCATCTAACAGGTGTGGAATATCAAGAAGCTGACTAAACAGCATGATAATTACACAGGTGCACCTTGTGCGGGGACAATAAAAGGCCACTCTAAAATGTGCAGTTGTCACTCAATACAATGCCACAGATGTCTCAAGTTTTGAGGGAGTGTGCAATTGGCATGCTGACTGCAGGAATCTCTACCAGAGGTGTTGCCAGAGAATTAAATGTTAATTTCTCTACCATAAGCCACCTTGAATGTCGTTTTAGAGAATTGTTTAGTAGGGTCAAACAGCCTCACAACCACAAACCACATGTATGGCGTTGTGTGGGCTAGCAGTTTGCTGATGTGCCCCATGATGGTGGTGGAGTTATGGTATTGGCTGGCATAAGCTACGGACAACAAACACAATTTCATTTTATCGATGGCAGGTTGAAAGAACAAAAATACTGTGGCGAGATCCTGCGGCCAGTTGTGAGGTCAATTTTGTTATTATCTGTATTCCCAGTCATGTGAAATCCATAGATTAGGTCCTAATGTATTTATTTCAATTGACTCATATGAACTGCAGCTCAGTAAAAACAATTGTAGCATGTTGCGGTTATATCACTGAAATATCAAATTAACGGTGGCCAATATTGAGAGATATCGTGAGGCAACCCTCACATATCTGAAATTACATAATCAATTGATATTTACTGATCATGAAAAACATGCAGTTACTTGCTGTATAACTCTAATTGAGCTAAATGTGTGTAATGGTTTTCATTGGAATAATCTGAAATGTGTAGTTCTCACTATGCTCTTCTAGATGTGATGATATTACAACCAAATAATTCACATTTATTTAAAGATGCACTATGCAGAAATCGCTCAATTTCCTGGTTACTAAAATTCTAATAGTTCACCTAATTTCAGTTTGTGACAAAACCAGCAGATAATCATACAACCTAAACGCTGTGAAATATACTTTCCATAACCAAAAATATAGTTTTTTCAGCTGTTTTAAACTGCTGTAGAAAACAGAAAGCAAAAGATGCAAAAACGAAATGTAACAACGGAAAGAATAGAAATATCGCATATAGATCAGAACTACCTCTTCTTAGACTTGCTTTCAATAAGTGACAGATCTATAACTTATTTATAAATATGTGAATATGGTGGTGTCGCCCAAAAGGTTACATATTGCAGCTTTAACAATCCCTTAAAGGAATGGTTCACCCGTTTTGAATGTTATACTGTTGTTGTGCATCTTCGAGTGATGTTCTTTCGAATCGCTGGGTCATTGCATGTTTTCATGTATATCTGAAGTATTGGTGTTCAAGCAGGCAGACATCCATTTGAGCAGACACATGCACATTTGTGGCCTGCTGGAGGTCATTTTACAGGGCTCTGGCTGTGCACCTCCTTGCACAAAGGCAGAGGTAGCGGTCCTGCTGCTGGGTTGTTGCCCTCCTATGGCCTCCTCCACGTCACCTGATGTACTGGCCTGTCTCCTGGTAGCGCCTCCATGCTCTGGACACTACGCTGACAGACACAGCAAACCTTTTTGCCACAGCTCGCATTGATGTGCCATCCTGGATGAACTGCACTACCTGAGCCACTTGTGTGGGTTGTAGACTCCGTCTCATGCTACCACCAGAGTGAAAGCACCGCCAGCATTCAAAAGTGACCAAAACATCAGCCAGGAAGCATAGGAAACTGAGAAGTGGTCTGTGGTCACCACCTGCAGAACCATTCCTTTATTGGGGGTGTCTTGCTAATTGCCTATAATTTCCACCTTTTGTCTATTCCATTTGCACAACAGCATGTGAAATTTATTGTCAATCAGTGTTGCTTCCTAAGTGGACAGTTTGTTTTCACAGAAGTGTGATTGACTTGGAGTTACAATGTGTTGTTTAAGTGTTCCCTTTATTTTTTTGAGCAGTGTATATCTGCAGATATTGATCGCAACTGTGACATTGATCTGCAGGGTGAACATGGTGAGATTGTAGACCCCTACATTGATAGTGCAGTTTGTTTAAGCGATTTTGGAGCCAACTAACTACGTTACATGCTGACATTGTCTTTGGTGTTATATTGTGTGGCTACGCTTGCTTCCATAGAGAGCATTGCATTGTCGATTTGAGTTGCAACTGATTTCCACAACGATTTTCCATATTGCTACCAACAAAATAAAAAATTTGTTCACAAAAAAATATTCTCAAGTGTTATTTGACACTGTAAATTAAAGGAAGTTTTTTCCCCCTTTAAATGGCATGCAGTCAATGATTTTATTGGAGCTGGGTGTCCCCTCCCCATGTAACAGTATAACTTTAGTACTGTCCCCTCGCCCCGACCTCGGGCGCGAACCAGGGACCCTCTGCACACATCAACAACTGACACCCACGAAGCGTCGATACCCAACGCTCCACAAAAGCCGAGCAAGGGGCAACACTACTTCTAGGTTTCAGAGCAAGTGACGTAACCGATTGAAACGCTATTAGCGCGTACCCACTAACTAGCTAGCCATTTCACATCCGTTACACTCACCGTTATACTGGTGTGCAAAAGAGCAGAAAAATAAATAAAAACAGTAAGGGGATGAGGTAGGTAAATTGGGTGGGCTGTTTACAGATGGACTATGTACAGCTGCAGCGATCGGTTAGTTGATCAGATAGCAGATGTTTAAAGTTGGTGAGGGAAATAAGTCTCCAACTTCAGCGATTTTTGCCATTCGCTCCAGTCACAGGTAGCAGAGAACTGGAAGGAAAGGCGGCCAAAATAGGTGTTGGCTTTTGGGATGATCAGTGAGATATACCTGCTGGAAGTTATTCATAATTAATCCGTAGCCTAATAATAAACGGCATGGTTACTCTGAGTCTTAGTGTGAGGACCACACACACATTATCACATGACAAGTTTAACTTTGATATCATGGTTCTCAATGTTTGTGCATACAGGTGTTTCCACCAGCATTTCTCGCATAATTATTTTTACCCAACACAAAAACATCCCATGTCAAACAATCAAATTCTGTTGCCATTTATAAAATGCAAAGTTCTAGTTTCCATCACAGCTGTCATGATTTTTTTAAATTATGGTACAACTTTACTCGCATGACTTCAACTGAAGTGTATTTTTTTAATGCCGATTCTGTTGCTAAACATTTTTTTGCTAAATCTTTCTGATTGCTTCAGTTTGGTTTGTAAATGGTGATCGTTGCAAGACGTAATGAATACACTCCCGGTATTCTTTGGGAATTAAAGCATTGTTGAATTCTTAATCAAAAAGGTTTCAAAACAGTTTATCACAATAACACAGATGAATCATAATGAGGCACTGGCACCCATAGAGAATAATTTATTCACGAGAACATAACCGCAGTGTTCAATGAGTAAATCAGAGCTGGAACATCAGACCAGGAATGCACAATGGGACACCAGCTGTAATACAGAAAGGGACATAACACATTGCAGTATTACAGCTATAACATTGAAAAATTATTATAAAACCATCCACTCATGGTCCAAGAGGACTGCAGCATTCTTTTATCCTCCTTGTTAAGGTTAGCACCAAAAAACTTGGCTCAACAAATCATCGAGACCTTGTTTAGCAAATTCAAGGGCTTGTTCAGTAGGCATCACTGTTCTCAAACATTTTAGAAACATTTGCACTCTTACAGGACAAGTTGAACATTGACAAATGTTCTGATTTGAGCCTACAGAACACAACCGAGGTGTGCCAATGTGGGGCTGGCTGGGACAAAAGCCTGCACCCAATGCAGCCCTCCAGGACAAGGAGTGAAGAACACTGGCCTAATAGATAGATGAAATGATGCCTCTGATTGTAAAATACTCACAGGGTTTTATTTGCCAGTTGGCCTGACACTTTCAAAAACGCCAGCTTCCCTCATGTTGTTGAACTCCTCTGTGGTGTCATATTGTTTGTAGAAATTGGCATAGGCCTGTTTCCTGGGCTCTGTTACACCGTACTGAGAAGACAAAGACAATATTACCTCATCAGAAGGAAGTATTTACTTATGAATACAAAAACATGCCCGTTGCTGACGATATCCATTCATTGTGATAAAGTCCATAATGGACTTTAACCATTCCATACTTCTCTCCCCATGGCTTTTCCTACATAGAAAATGCTAAGGTGGCCGTCTTGCTGAAATCCCAGGCCGCCTTAAACAAAAACAAGATTGTCAGCTGACCTTGAAAGCTGCTGCAGCCACCAATGACAGAGCGAAGGCAATGGGCAAATGGAACCGCAGACACTTCACAAGGAGTCCTCGCATTGCAGGCTTAGCCAGAGACATTGTGGAATTCCTGGAATGTTCAGAAGAGAAATGGCACATCACTTACTTGGTTTGAAGTACAACAATGCTGCTACCAGAAATGTCCTTATGTCAAGAAATATATTGGTTGTACTTAAAGATCGTACATAAGTTGATTGTAATGAATTTGCTGTGTGGTGAAGTTTAATCAGGCATTTAGCTGCGTGACCAACATCCAAGGCACATTTGGATCAATCCCAAGTGGGAGCTAGCAGATTCCCCTTCAAAAGAAAGGACACCAATCGGATTGGCAATTCAAAAAAACATGGTTGAATATCTCCATCTGAAGCTGGTGATGCTATTGACATTGGCCAATGTGATCCATATATATTGCATGTAAAATGCCTCTATTTAGAAATAGCCCATTAGAAAAAGTATGGCTAGCTATATCAGTCTAGCCAATGTGTGCTGGTACAGAATCAAGTGCTACCTTCGTTAACTACTGGCAGCTAGTTGTGTCAAAAGTGTACTTACTTACCTAGCTACTTAACTTAGTTTTAATGGTTCTCTGAAAATGTGACACTATCAATGTCATGACTCAAATGTAAAATGTAATGCTAACAAGCTCCTTAGCTTAGATAGATAACGTAGGTCCATCTACCCTAGCGCTGTCAGCCGCTAATCTTTGTAAAGAAAATAAAGTCAACATAATTACCTAAATGTTAGCTGCAATTGGCTAGATATATATCTGTGTATTCTGACATTAAAACTACTACACCAACAACTGAAACATTGAATAGAGAACATATCGAGAGGTTAGCAAATTTAGCAACAAACTAACGGGTAATGTCGACAATTACAAATTGACCATGTAATGGAAAGAATCATAACATTTAAACAACTTTAAGTATATATTGTCTGTACATGTTTAATAGAAAGCGTTTGGTTTCACATTTACTGAATACTTACAAGAAGCACTCACGACCTTCACCAAAATGTGTTAGCGCACCTCTGATTCGTTGATCTTTCGGATTTATGCGGATGGACTATTTATTCCTCTTTAAATTTGTATTAGCAAATCGCAACCAACTGAAAGGCGCATACACCGCCACTTACTGTACTGGAGGTCGGTCGGTTTCCCTATTCATATTCATATATATGGTAGTGAGAGGAAGCCCACGGGCAAGTGGGAGAAGATGGAACGAGATGGATTTTGGTCTACATTCTGCAAATTTTCTCATTGATGAAACATTTGATCTCAATAGAGTTTTCCGTTCCCAAACCAGATATATGCAGATGTTTGCTAGAACGGGCCAATAGAATCTTGCTAACTCGTGCTTGGCTCTGCCCACCTCCTTGCTAATCTGTTCCCATTGGAAACGACAGACTGTGGTCTATCTTGGATTAGTTATGAAAATCTTTGACGTTGTGGCACAAAAGGAAAGGGAAAGGGTGATGGAAGGAATTGGTCTTGCGAAGGGACAATCTTGGTTTTTACGAGATACATTAATGGAAACAAAAATGTGCTTATTGGTCTTAATTCAAAGGTTAAGGTTAGGTTTAAAATCATATTTTAAGAAGATTGTAGAAATATGCAGGGTTTATGACTTTGTGGCTGCTAGTGAAGACCGTCAATCTTGCAGAAGGAATACTACGGGAAAATCCAGGACTCGAGAAATATCCATCGATGGAAGTATCCGCGCACAAGAATGATCATCAGAGATGCCCTAGTGATTCCTGCTTATATTCTTTATGGTGCAATAAACGAACATAAAATGTATCAGTATACCTGATGATGACATTGCTCTTGCACACGTTTTTTACTGGCATCAATGACTCATGATGTATAGACCATAGAGGTATAATACTAATTGGAGACTGTGTCCAAGATGTCTGACCTTGTCTTCAAGGTAATCTACTTACATTTGCATAGGCCGATTCATGGACCTAAATCCGGGTTTCATCCTGTTTATACCTCAAACATCCCATGTGCACTATTTAAATAGAACCAGGAGGAAACTTTATGCTGAAGTACATATGGTTCTCAGTATGTGCTAGCTGGGTATCCTGCACCATTCCTAGAACATTGTGGGAAGGTTGTGTGCAAAATAACTACAGGATAACCAGGCTCTCACCAAGCTCAGAACGTTATGTGCTAGCTGGGTACCTTCTGCCACCAGTGTAGTGTCTGAGTTAATCTGTGAAATGTAATTTAAGGATGGAACTTCACGTTGAAGGTATACAGTTCTTGTCTCAGTCTACAAAAATAATCACCACTCATTGTTCAACTAGTCTCCACTATCTATACCATAGACATCAGTGGAGGCTGCTGGGGGGAGGACGGCTCATAATAACTGCTGGAATGGAGTTAATGGAATGGTATCCGAAATATCAAACATGTGGTTTCCATGTGGTTGATGCCATTCCATTGACTCCATCCCAGCCATTATTATATGCCGTCCTCACCTCAACAGCCTCCGATAGACATTAAAACCAGTAGTTAGTGATAGCGCTGATGGCGCATGAAGCTGGAAGTAATGCGTGTCATTTTGGGGGGTTTGGCCATTCTGACGATTGTAATTTACATATACTTTCTAGGGCAGAACAGGGTTTTTAGCACCGCTAGGTTGCTACGCAGTAGCCGACCAGCAAGAGTTCATGATTTCACTCTCCAGACCAGACACTGGGGGCCTGGTCTATACCAAGGGGCCAGGTTTCCAGTCCAGAAGCACGGTTTAGACTGCACTTACAGTTTTGCTTCAATTTCCATAAACGGCCACATAGAGAAGTCAGATATTAAAATTCCTAATAAGACACTTTAGTCATCAGCTTTGTGCACAAAACATCCATTGAAATATTCAAATAATTGTGAGGCCACTTTTTCCCCCATCACTCACACCGACGATATTAACATTATATATTCATCCAATATCTGCCGTTTTTGGATGACCAGCTGCTCGTGCTGCTCGCTGTGTGCACCGAGTTTAAAGTAATGTTCTCATTATTCAGATAACGTTGAGAAACAATGTTCTTCTGTGGGAATTTCAGTAGTTCAGTATAACAAAACAACAAATCCTTGCAAACTCCTGCACGTCATCTCTAGCTGACACCTTTGTTAACAGGGATTGTGTCAATTTAAAACTTGCGCAAGACAGTTTACAAAATTGTCAATTTAAAGAAATTTTGCCAATTTATTAATTACTACCTTTAGCTAAGATTAGATAGTTAATCCAGAGATTCTAACCTTTGCTTTGATTCATCAGTCTCGTCCAGATCAATATAACATTTATAGTTCCTTATGATAGCCACATTAGCAGCTAGATATGATTTCATGGGGGGGGGGGGGGGGGGGGGGGGGTAAATACAGGCAAATATGTTGATAAAAGTCATCTTGTCCTGGGGGGGGGTAAATACAGGCAAATATATTGATAAAAGTCATCTTGTCCTAGAGACTTAAATCAAAAGGTCATGCCAGTGTAAGCCTACACGAAACACAGCCCTTTAAGTGTTTCTAAAATCCCCTATGGAAAAATGAATGGTGGAAAACGATTGCAACCATTTCCCTGCAAGACCACTAGGTTTTATGGGTATTGAGACTCATACTGTGGTACTCTATAGGGCCTGGCTTTTTGTGCGAGTTCTACCCCGCATTTCGATCAACCCACCTTGAGCACAACCTGAGAACAAACTGGCCTGAGGTTTCCTGGCTGTTCCTGTCCCCAATCCAGCTGGTCATGCTACTGATCCCATGCTGCTGTTCTGACTGCAGCTGGACCCCTGACCTGACTTTACTGGGCATGCTACCTTGCTGAAAAGTCATACGACTTTAGAATCTTCAAGTGTTGTAAGTTTTTTGTTCTGTTGTCATTTTTCATCTGTTGTCATTCATCCAGCGTGGATGACTCCTATTGACAAAGTATTGGCTCCATCGAAATTCTCAGACACAAAATCCCAATGTGCCAATGGCTTAACAGTGCTGTCACAATGCATATGATGTAGGCCTATTAGCTAGCACATTTGGTTCCTTGGAGATTATGGGAACAGATGTTTTTGGTTTTCCATTGGTTCTGGGAACGAAGCCATATGTTTCCTGACCGGTAAAACTGAACGTTTTTTAAATGTTCTGAGAACAGAAGTGAAAATTTAGCCTGTTCTGGGAACGTACATTTTTAGATTGCAGGGAGGTTCTGATAACATTTCACTATGGTTCCTTGAAAGTTGTCCTGGAAGGTTTTATTAACGTTCTGAGAATGAAAATTATAGGTTATTTGAAGGTAATTAAATAATGTTCAGAGGACATTCTCCAAATGTTATGAGTGTTTTCAATTACATTTAAAGGTTATTTGGAGGTTTTTTAACTTCTTATGGATGGCGGGGCAGTATTGAGTAGCTTGGATGAATAAGGTGCCCAGAGTAAACTGCCTGCTACTCAGGCTCAGAAGCTAAAATATGCATATTATAAGTAGATTTGGATAGAAAACACTCTGAAGTTTCTAAAACTTTTTGAATGATGTGAGTGAGTATAACAGAACTCATATGGCAGGCAAAAACCTGAGAAAAAATCCAACCAGGAAGTGGGAAATCTGAGGTTTGTATTTGGCTATCCAAGAAACAGTGTAAATTTGGTCCGATTGCAGTTCCCAAGGCTTCCACTAGATGTCAACAGTCTTTAGAACATTGTTTCAGGCTTCTACTGTGAAGGGGGAGCGAATAAGAGCTGTTTGACTAAGAGGTCTGTCAGAATGCCATGAGCTAAATCATGCGCACGGCCGTGAGAGCGAGCTGCGTTCCTTTTAATTTCTAAAGACAAAGGGATTGTCCGGTTGAAACATTATTGAAGATTTATGTTAAAAACATCCTAAAGATTGATTCTATACATCGTTTGACATGTTTTTAAGAACTGTAATATAACTTTTTTGTGTACCTGCGCCTCGTGAATTTGGATTTGTGAACTAAACGCGCTAACAAAAAGTAGGTATTTGGACATAAATTATGGACTTTATCGAACAAAACAAACATTTATTGTGGAACTGGGATTCCGATGAAGATCATCAAAGGTAAGTGAATATTTATAATGCTATTTCTGACTTCTGTTGACTCCACAACATTGCGGGTATCTGTGTGACTTGTTTTGGTTTCCTGAGCGCTGTACTCAGATTATTGCATGGTGTGCTTTTTCCGTAAAGCTTTTTTGAAATCTGACACAGCGGTTGCATTAAGGAGAAGTATATCTTTAATTCCATGCATAACACTTGTATTTTCCTCAACATTTATGATGAGTATTTCTGTAAATTGATGTGGATCTCTGCAAAATCACCGAGTGTTATAGAAGCAAAACATTACTGAACATAACGCGCCAATGTAAACTGAGATTTTTGGATACAAATATTAACTTTATCGAACAAAACATATATGTATTGTGTAACATGAAGTCCTACTAGTATCATCTGATGAAGAACATCAAAGATTAGTGATTAATTTGATCTCTATTTCTGCTTTTTGTGACTCCTCTCTTTGGCTGGAAAAATGGCTTCGTAAAGCCTTTTTGAAATCAGACACTGTGGTGGGATTAACAACAAGTGTATCTTTAAAATGGTGTATAAAACTTGTATGTTTGAGGAATTTTAATATTGAGATTTCTGTTGTTTGAATTTGGCGCCCTGCACTTTCACTGGCTGGTGTCAAATCGATCCCGTTAACGGGATTTCAGCCCATCTCATCCCTAAGAAGTTTTAATAACTTTTACTGAATGTTTCAATAAGACTTTTAATAACTGTGGTATCCTATGGAACGCCGTTTGGGTCTTTGCGTGTCAAAAAGATACACGTCAAAGAGTGTTATTTTTTCATCAAATAACACTATTTGATGCATCAAATAACAATATGTAAACTATATGCAAATGTTGGCCAATCACTATATGAAAAACTTCTCATTCATCATCACCAACAAACGGCTAAGTCATGTCGAACCTTGAAAACATGAGACCGCTTTTTAAGTTTTGCCAGCCAAGTGCAACCACCTTTACAACCACCCCAGGAGGATCGGGTGGTTCAAAGGTAGGATTAATTCTGGTAGGTTAGGTAATACTTGGCAAAAGTCAACATTAACTGGCACAACTACCTAGTAACGTTAGCTTGCTAATGATTGCAACAGCTATCGTGGGGTGTGCGAGAATGGGCGGCATCAATTATGCTGAGTGTCATTCTTATAATTTTTATTACGTTTGCACATGTCAGATTTCAATCGTTCAGGGACGGAATAATGCTGTAGTCCAAAGGCGGCAAACCGGGAGAAGCAGGTTGATAACTATGAGGGTTTGCCTGATCGCTGACCCTACCATCCGGCAGCTGAACAGTATATGTACATTTTCCCTATATCCATGTAGTACATGAGGCACAGTGCGATGCACAGTGCTTGCTTTGTAAGTAAGCTAGGTGTGAATCTAGCTTGTGATTAAACATAGACTTATTGTAGGTTATTTTACTGATTTAAAGATCATGGACTGAATCCCTGTTTTATATTAGGATACCTTTTATTAGATTTAAATAATGTTTCCATATCTCAGTATCTTTAGAGTATCCTGTGAGGCAGATTAAAGTGCCCTATTGTCAGGAGGGGTGCAGCTTCTTGAAGGTTTTGGGGGAAACTTTCCCCCAGATGAATCCAAATGTAGAGGCCTTTAAGACAGACAGGAGGCTCGTTCACCTACAAAAAAAGGATTGTTGTCAAGACAATGGAGGACAGAGATGGTGTGGTTGAATTGGTGACTCAACAATTTGTCCAAGGGAGCATGCAGGTGGCCTTGGAGCAGTAAGTCAACTCTTTTATAAATCTGTGAAATACTTGTCATTACCTCCTCTAACATAAGTATTTTTAATCAGTCCACCCCCCTAAATCAATACACATCACTATATTGTCCTTAACACTTATTTTAAATATACATACTGTCTCTAAAACATAACAGGTTCAAATATCGTCTCAACTCTCTTGGGCTGCTCGAAGCATTGGGGAACAACCCGGACAACTTCCGAGCACTTTTTGTGGACTCCATATAGCCTCCCACTGCCAGGGACCTGCGGGACCTGTTTAAAGTAACCTATTCCATACCTGGCGGTAACCGGCGGTGTTTGGAGAACGACGCCATCTGCCACTGGTTCAACTGGCTGGCTGATGTGCAAGGTAAATAGTTCAAGTTTATCAGTAACTGTATATTATTCCATTTTGTGATTTAAATGTGTATTTTAAATGTTTTACTGTGTACTCCTCAGATGGAGAATGTCCTCTAACAGTGGCGATGGTGTTGGAGTTTGCTACTGGGGCAACGGTGGTGCCACCCCTTGGGTTTGAGGACACCCCGACCATCGAATTCCCCCACACAGCACGAGGGCGTCTCCCTGGGCAGCAGAATAAAAAGTACCCAGAGGCAAACACGTGTGCTGTGACACTAAGGCTCCCTCTTCATAGCACCTACAATGCCTTTAGAGAATTCATGACCTCCGGTATTGTGAATTCCCCACATTTCGGTGTTGCATAAAAACATTTTTACGATACATAATTGTATCTAGTAGCACTAAACTACAGTAGCAATTGAGTGTTTGAAAATGTAACTGCACATCAACATTTAAGCATTATCTACTTACATCTGTATTGTTTGTACAGTGCATTCGGAACGTATTCAGATCCCTTGACTTTTTCCACATTTTATTACGTTACAGCCTTATTCAAAAATTGATACACATTCCCCCCCTCTCCCCTCCCCATCAATCTACACACAATACCCCATAATAAGAAAGCAAAAACAGGTTGACATTTTTGCTAATGTATAAAAAGATGAAATATTACATTTATGACCCTATACTCAGTATTTTGCTGAAGCACCTTTGGCAGCGATTACACCAGAGTCTTCTTGGGTATGACCCTACATTTGTATTTATTTAATACATTTTAGAATAAGGCTCTAATGTAACAAAATGTGGAAAAAGTCAAGGGGTCTGAATACTTTCCAAATGCACTGTATTTCCATATTGGCTGTTATTGTTCACTTAATGATCATTAAAATGAAATTATACAATCCATATTGCTTGTCTTGGTGTTAAGGTTTAGTTTTTTTTAGAAACACTTTACTGACACTTCACTAATAACCAATACCGTTGCTGATATTGACTGAAGTACTGCTGCCATATTGCAGCCAACTTATCTAAATCTGATAATTTGATGTCCTACATTAAGAACAAATTAACTTCAGCCATTATCATTTAATTAGAACTACATGAAATAAGGCTTCCCATCCACTGCATTGTGACAGCTCCACTTCTGTGAACTGCACCTTCGTAGTGACTTATCGAATTTCAAATGCATTGATCTAAGAACTAGATCCATTAGTCCTAGGCTCTCCAACCCTGTTCCTGGAGAGCTACCCTCATGTAGTTTTTCAATCCAACCTCAGTTGTAACTAACCTCATTAACTTATTAAGCAGGTAATTATTAAAATCAGGTGCACTAGATTAGGGTCGGAAGTGAACCTACAAGACAGTAGCTCTCCAGGAACAAGGTTAGGAGCCCTGCACTAGTCCATCTTCAACCAGATAATTTGAGCTGTCACAATGTGTCAACAATATTATGTTACTAACCGCAATAGGTTGCTGTTAATCACAATTATATAAAATGTAACAGGGGCGAACCACTTTCTTCATAGTTAATTTTTTTAACTATAGGGCGTTCTCCACACAATTATTTATTTTAACAATTTATAAAAATCCCGATTGGGTATTTCAAAAAGGTAAGTTCTGTTTTAATAATGTCCATTCAGAATGTTCTGTTGTCCTCCCACAGCAGGCGCGCTCTGAAGGCCCCAAACCAGTGCTTGCAGTAGGCCTCTCCTGGGTCGTGTTGTACTGAGTGGAAGACAAATATTGTGTCAGCAGATGGACTGCTGTGCTAAAGCGCCATAGAGCAAAATACAATAACCATAGGCCGTATATCTTAACAGTACCTGACTCTCTCCAAATATGACCAGACAGAATGGGAAGTACTTCAAAAGTTAAGGCCACCTGTGTCCAAACTCTGGTCCCCATTCGTTTAGAGTTGAAGATGTCTATCGTACCTTTCTAGAGACCAAATCATACAGTGTGTGAAAGAGGGGGAATGTTAGTATTATAAAATGTATAATAGTATTATAAAAATGAACTGATTCAAAGGAACGAGTGGCACTGAAGATATAGCGTCCAATCCCTCATCCCAGTAGGGGAGTATCAGGGGTGTATGTAGTAAGTCAGGTTGGAGTAGGAACGAGTGGCGCTGAAGATATAACTGCCATAACCCTCTGTAGATTGTTAACTCCCAGGCTGCCTCTGGGGCCTTCCAATGAAATTATTGTCCGCAACAGTTCCATCTGTGTGTTGCTGATGGTGAACTGGATTTGTGGCACAATCACCCATTCCGACCAATAAAGAGCTGCGGTGCCAGTGGTTGGGGGAGCTGAGGTGGGGGTTGGAGGAGCTGAGGTGGTGGCTTGAGAGCTGATGGTGGTTGAATTTGGGGTAAACAAATCCCTTACTGCTGTCAGATTGGTCCTCTGCATTGCCAGGGAACCCGAGACGAACAACTGCAGAGGTGACTGTCGTTGTTCAGTCCTCAGCCCATGGTGGTTCCACTGACTGGCAAACACAGCAAGATCTCTGTTCACCTGTGGCAGGAACACAAAGTGCAGTGTCCACAGGTGCACCTCATTGTTGATGTCGATGATCTGCTCCGTCTCCAAGAAGGTGAACAGGTTATGGTAAATGTTGGAGACTCCATGAGTGCTCCTTCCTCTGAGGTTGTGAGTGCTCCTTCCTCTGAGGGCACTTTCCCTCTCACCACCCCTGAACTGCTCCACAGAAGTCACAGATATGGTTGTTTTCACCACCCGGTCACATCTCACCCGGGATGGTACTCCGTAGCTGGTGATGGCTGCTTCGAATGACTCCATGACTGTGGCACTCTTGTTGTTGTCAGAGGCCTTCAGAAACACAACAAGTCTGCTGTAACCATCCACAGCACCATCGATAACAATCCTCCACCTTAAAAACAAGATACGTTTGTTTTACAAAACCTTTTTTTTCTCTCATAGTGACGCCATTCTGTTTTTATTGATATCAGCTCTTTGATCCTCTCATCCAGGAGAGTGTCTGACATCACTGAGTAGAACCTGAAAAGCTAGAAAATGATTAAATACAAAAATAACACAAAAAGATACATCAATCAGGAATGTGATCAAATCTAGAGATCTCCCTCTTCTGTTACAATTTCTTTATTCAATTACAATAACTTACCCCACAGAGTGCGACACATTGAGAACATCTGCCATTTGTCTGATGGTCATATGACAATCTATGAGGAACTCAAGCTGCTCCTTGGTGACGTGATACCGCCTTCCCTCCAAAGACACTTGATAGGATACTGAAATAAAAAATACAATAGATGATTAATTACAAAACACACTCCTAAAAACTTTAGGTTAAAAGACTATAAGATCACCATATAGAATATAGGAACAGCATTATAGGCCAACCAAATGTTTTTTTCATTGATTGACTTGACACTGTCACGGTCGATTGTAGAATTAACAGACCAAGGCGCAGAGTGTGTAGAGTTCCACATGTTTAATTAAAGAAACTCACCAAAACAATACAGAACAAAAACGTGAAGTCAAATGCAGTGCACACTGGCAACTACACACAAACAAACAAGATCCCACAAAAACCCAGTGGAAAAGAATGCCTAAATATGATCCCCAATCAGAGACAACGATAAACAGCTGCCTCTGATTGGGAACCATACCAGGCCAACATAGACAAATAATAACCTAGATAACCCACCCTAGTCACACCCCGACCTAACCAACATAGAGAATATGGTCAGGGCGTGACAGACACAGGAGACTTAAACACAGGACAAGTAAAATTAGACAATCTCAGCCTTTGCCACTTATGCCGTACAAAAAAAAATGATACAATGTTGGATGTCATTTGCCTCTTGTAGGAACTCCTCTGCAACAGCAATTAGATTGCTGGCCATCTCTTCATCAATCAAATGACCGCTTGGCCACCGAAGGCTCCGCAACATGGTATCTAGCCTGAAAAATAGACCGCAGACCCGATGGGTCCAGTGACATTTTATCTGTATTCTTATGGATAGGGGTGTTCACGTTTTTCATTTTTTTTCACGTTTTTCTTATGGATAGGGGTGTTCACGTTTTTCTTATGGATAGGGGTGTTCACGCTTTTCATCCAAACGTTTTCACGTTTGGATGAAAAGCGTGCCCAGAGTAAACGGCCTGCTACTCAGTCCCAGTTGCTAATATATGCATATCATTAGTAGATTTGGATAGAAAACACTCGGAAGTTTCTAAAACTGTTTGAATGATGTCTGTGAGTATAACAGAACTCATATGGCAGGCAAAAACCTGTGAAAAAATCCAACCAGGAAGTGGGAAATCTGAGGTTGGTCGTTTTTCAACTCATTCCCTATTGAAGATACAGTATGATATGGGTCATGTTGCACTTCCTAAGGCTTC
The DNA here is from genome assembly GCF_029448725.1 of Salvelinus fontinalis. NCBI lineage: Eukaryota > Metazoa > Chordata > Actinopteri > Salmoniformes > Salmonidae > Salvelinus > Salvelinus fontinalis. The sequence continues at coordinate 16,636,325 of NC_074667.1, forward strand.
CACTAGATGTCAACAGTCTTTAGAACCTTGTCTGATGCTTCTACTGTGAGGTGGGGCCGAATGAGAGGGGAATGAGTCAGAGGTCTTGCAGAATGCTTTGAGCTCGTGACGCTCGTTCATGTGAGAGCGAGCTCTGTTCCATTTGCTTTTCTGAAGACAAAGGAATTCTCCAGTTGGAAATTTTTTGAAGATTTATGTTAAAAACATCCTAAAGATTTATTCTATACTTCGTTTGACATGTTTCTACGACCTGTAATATAACTTTTTTTACTTTTCGTCCGTACTTTCCTCTGGACTTGCAGGCGCATCGTGAGTTTGGATTTGTTTACCAAACGCGCTAACTAAAGGAGGTATTTGGACATAAATGATGAACTTTATGGAACAAATCAAACATTTATTGTGGAACTGGGATTCCTGGGAGTGCATTCTGACGAAGATCATCAAAGGTAAGTGAATATTTATAATGCCATTTCTGACTTATGTTGACTCCAACATGGCGGATATCTTCTTGGGTTGTGTTGGTCTCTGAGCGCCGTACTCAGATTATTGCATGGTTTGCTTTTTCCATAAAGTGTTTTTGAAATCTGATACAGCGGTTACATTAAGGAGAAGCATATCTTTAAATCTGTGAATAACACTTGTATCTTTTATCAATGTTTATCATGAGTATTTCTGTGATTTGATGTGGCTCTGTGCAAATTCACGGGATGTTTTGGAGGCAAAGCCAAAAGAGGTTTTTGGATATAAATATGAACTTGATCGAACAAAACATACATGTATTGTGTAACATGTTGTCCCGGGTGTGTCATCTGATGAAGAATATCAAAGGTTAGTGATTAATTTGATCAATATTTCAGCTTTTTGTGATTCCTCTCTTTGGTTGGAAAATCACTGTATGCTTTCTGTGACTAGTTGCTGACCTCACATAATGATATGTTCTGCTTTCTCCGAAAAGCTTTTTGAAATCGCACACTGTGGTTGGATTAACGAGACGTTTATCGTTAAAATGGTGTCTACATTTCTAATACTTGTATGTTTGAGAAAATTGAATTATGGGATTTCTGTTGATTGAATTTGGCGCCCTGCAATTTCATTGGCTGTTGGCGGAACCCCAGTCCTAGACAGGTTTTAACAACCCCTAAAGTGTTCTCTTGTCTAAACTGTGCCAAATGAGCCTCCGACCTATGACAATTTTAACTGACGTACTTTAGCTACAATCTAGCTAAAAAAAGGTATCTTCATTCAACATCGCTAGCTAACGTTACTGTACAGCAGTAACTAGTTAATGTTTTATAGATTCCATAATTAACGTTAGCTAGCTATCTTGAGTTCAGTTAAATATCAATGGCAGGCAGATCTAACGTTTGCTAGCTAACGCCGTTGGTAGTTAGGTAACGTTAGTGTTATATTATGTAGTTACTTTTTTTTGCAGCTGTTACATCACTCACTCTCAACACCTGCGTTAGATAGAAGCTAACATTAAGTTAACGTTACCTGGCTATTGGTGGTTGAAGTCCATCTCTTCTGTCCGTGAGCAGCAATCTGGTGCAATCAGAGATGGTAGATTTACATTTTTCGAGAAATTAAGCCACCATTGTTAACTAGCTAGCTAATTGTACCTCAGAAGAACAGAAGTTGAGTGAACGTCTTTCATCAGTACTTGAGACTTGGGCGGAGTCCAAACGACCTTAATGCAAATGTTATCATCAGTGACAAAATCTATGACTCATAGCATACGTAACGGTGAATTGTTGTGACATATGAAATACGAGTGAGAGTGTAATCAATGTGTAATAACTACGTACAAAATGAATGAACGTGTTAAAATATTATGTGACGTGGAGTCATATTCAGGTCCTGATTGGTAAAGAAGCTTATTTGACGTGTCAAATTGTGTTATTTGACGTGTATCTTTTTGACATACAAAGACCCAAACGGGGTTCCATAGTATCCCGCCCGGGAGGTCTACCCCGGGGAGTTGGTGATAGAGGTGCCGTGACGTTGGCTCCCTCTGCTGGGAGTACACGGGCTGAGCACCCCGACGCCGATGGCCCCAAGTAGAGGTAATTAGGGGAGAGTGCCAACCAGCCGTGCATGCCACATAAAGGGAGCACCATGGCACCCACAAAGAGGACAGAGAGAGAGGCAAGGAGTGAGCCTACGGAAGGGAACGAAGCTCACAGAGCCGAATCTGAGAAGGGCTGAGCCAAACTTAAGTTATTTTGTTATGTTTCTTTTGTTCCCTAGTAAAGTTGTGTTTTCTAACTAGAACCTCCCTGTCTCTGTGTTCATCTCTGCACGCTCAACCCAACACCCCATGGTTTACCACATAACACAGTTTGGGTTAACCGTTTTGAACTCGAAGCACAGATAAGACACATGGAAATTAATTTGCTGTGGCATTAATCATGAAAACATTTTTTTTTTTTATTGTGGCACAGTGTCAGTGAGATTCGACCTGATCTTCTGTTCTCTATCCATTACATTTTGTCCACTGTGCCACCAGGATGGATCTAGCATGCCATGTTTTTTTAAACTCATACAAAGCAGTTAATTTTTGTCTATTCTAACAGACCACATTTCAAAAGCAAACAAGCACTAATTAAGATCAGTTGTGGCCAATTAGTGGGCACAGCCAACACCTGAACACATTTAGCAAGATAGAGGAAAGAGTTTTATTGACGCTGAGAACGGAATGTTTAGGATTTTAAATAACATTCTTAGATGTTCTTTGAACATTTGAAGTTTTGTATTTTCAATGGAAAGTTTTAATGTTTAAATAAACCATGAGAAAACCTGCAGAAAATGTTATGCTGAAGTACTGAAATTCCCACAGAATATTTTTTTCTTTCTTAAAGGTCCCTCGCATTCTTCCTATTTCCTAAATAAAAATAGCTTTTGAATGAACAAACATCACCCATAATATTTTTCCACTATTTTAATGCTCAGAATTTAAGACATTTTACCTTTTTTCCTGTCACGCCCTGACCATAGAGAGCTTTTTATTCTCTATGTTGGTTAGGTCAGGGTGTGACTAGGGTGGGTTAGCTAGGTGAATATATACATCTATGTTGGCCTGGTATGGTTCCCAATCAGAGGCAGCTGTTTATTGTTGTCTCTGATTGGGGATCATATTTAAGCAGCCATTTCCCCATTGTGCTTTGTGGGATCTTGTCTATGTATAGTTGCCTGCGAGCACTTCATTAACGGTTCGGTTTGCAGTTTATTGTTTTTTGTTGAATTTCACTTCAAAATAAAGAGGATGGAACCATACCACACCACGCTGCATCTTGGTCCACTCATTATAACGAACGTGACATTTCCTCATCCCTAACTATCAGGAAGCCTGAAAGAACAGCTCGCCTTGACGGATGACTCTTTGAAACACCAGTTAAACAATGGGCCACGTCATTCTGAGCCTAAATAGTATCCAAAATGCTCTCATGGTCAACAGAGCTGATCATGGCCTCTTGGATATCAGACAAACAGCAGCAATACACAATACAATAAGTGCATTTCTATTGTTTTGTAGCTATTTACAGAATAAAGTTCACTGATACACTTCACAAGAATTAGTAAAGCCAGAGTCACCTTAGAAGCTTTGACATAAGGGAATGTGCATGAAAACAGGATACAATAAGTGTACTGGACAATTTATTGGTGCCTTTGCATTAGCATTGTAAATGGAAATATGTTCAGAATTGTATGTTTTGATCCAACATTTATTTGATAATATACAATAGGCCAGCATAGCCAAAATATTGATCAACATGAACACTCATGCGAAATAAAGGTTAGAAATAATGGTGAAACATAATTTAACATAAATTATTAGAGCCATTAAGCCTAAATAGGGCCCCGGCCGTCCTGTAGTGTACAGGACCCCATTGATTCGTACAATTTGTAATACTCATCTCCCGTCCGAATGCTTGAAAATAAAACTATACAAAGTAGCAAAATGTGATATCATATCCTATAAAAGTGAATTACTTAGACTTTAAGAAATGCAACCAACTAAAGAGATTGATGGGGATGGGGAGAGGAGGAGGACCCATGTACCCCACTTCAATCAAGCAGGCTTCAGTCACCCACTTTGTTTCAGTTACCCCCAAGATTGAAGTGGGAGACAAATCCAGCTATTGCCTCCTCCTTGACAGGGTTCTCATGCTGGGGAGACAGTGTTCTTGGGATGGATAGCTCGCAGAGCTTCCCCCATACGGCGTGGATCAAGGGTGACCTCGTTGAAGAGGAGATCCAGGACCCTGTAATGTTTTTTTAAAAGGGACATGTTTGTTAAATGGGTAGTGAATTTAATTTATTTTTTATTTACTGTTCTGAGTTATGATGCTATCAATTCGTGGATGTAGTGATCTACTCATTCTACAATGTGTTTTCTGGTGTTTTTGAAGTACTCAATTTGAAATATGCAATATTTGGTCATGCACTTGTTGCCACATATAATTGGGTGGTGAGTAGAATGATTGAGCCTGACACCTTGGATATCAAGTTTAAAACAATGAGTTCGTATCTGGTTGCTCTTCTTAGTACAGCTAGAGTTGGCTTTATCAAGGCACAAGGCGAAACCCAGATGCAGACACAGGAGGTAGATGGTTGGAGTCTTACAATGTTTATTAATCCAAAGGGTTAGGCAAGAGAATGGTCATGGACAGGCAAACAGGTCAAACCCAGATCAGAGTCCAGGAGGTACAGAGTGGCAGACAGGCTCGTGGTCAAGGCAGGCAGAAAGGTCCAGAAACAGGCAAGGGTCAAAACTGGGAGGACTAGAAAGAGAATGCAAAAAGCAGGAGAATGGGAAAAACGCTGGTTGACTTGAAAACATACAAGATGAACTGGCACAGAGAGAAACACAGGGATAAATACACTGGGGAAAACAAGCTACACTTGGAGGGGTTGGAGACAATAACGAGGACAGGTGAAACAGATCAGGGTGTGACAGTACCCCCCCCCCTCTAGGGATAGCACCTAGCATCCTACCTGGGCGCATACCGGGTTGACCGGGGTGTTGGTGGTGTTAGTCGGTGATGAGGGCTGGATCCAGGATGTCTCTAGCGGGAACCCAGCACCTCTCCTCCGGGCCGTAACCCTCCCAGTCAACCAGGTACTGGAACCCCCTTCCCCGTGGTCGAACACCAAGGAGACGTTTTACCGTGTAGGCCGGATGGCCATCAATGACACGAGGAGGAGGGGGGGCCTGGGGACAGAAGACAAAGAACAGTGATACACGGGCTTAATCTTAGACACATGGAAGGTAGGGTGAATACGGAGGGTACGGGGTAACAAGACAGACAGCAGTGTAACTCAGGACTCTGGAGCTGGGAAAATGACCAATTAAACGAGGGGACAGTTTGCGGGACTCTACCCGAATGGGCAGGTCCCGTGTGGGCAGCCATACCCTCTGCCCAATGCGATAGCGAGGAGCTGGGGTCCAGCGACGGTCCGCTTGTCGACGATACCTGGAGTTGGTCTTGAGAATAGCCGCCCTGGCTCTTCTTCAGGTACGTTGACATCGGCGGACAAACATCTGGGCCGAGGGTACGCTGACCTCCTGCTCTTGTTCAGGGAAGAGTGGAGGTTGATACCCCATGGAGCACTCGAAAGGGGAGAGTCCCATGGCAGAACTGGGAAGAGTGTTCCGGGCATACTCCACCCAGACCAGTTGACGGCTCCAGGTAGTGGGGTTGGTTGAGACCAGGCACCTTAAGGTGGTCTCCAGGTCTTGGTTGGCTCGCTCTGACTGACCGTTAGTTTGGGGATGGAATCCGGATGACAGGCTGGCCGACGACCCGATAAGGGGGTAGAATGCCTTCCAGAACTGAGACGAGAATCCCAATCGGAGACCAGGTCTACCGGGAGTCTATGGATCCGGAAGACATGCTGCACCATAAGCTGGGCCGTCTCCTTGGCAGAAGGTAGTTTGGGGAGAGGGATGAAATGGGCGGCCTTGGAGAACCGGTCGACTACCGTCAGAATGACAGTGTTGCCATCAGACGGAGGGAGCCCAGTGACAAAGTCCAGAGAGATGAGACCAGGGATGATGAGGAACTTGTAGTGGCTGCAGGAGGCCAGAAGGAGCTTGTGGGCCACCAGTAACATTGTCGAAGGCAGGCTAATGTTCGATGGGACTCTGGATGACAGGTCAGCCTGGAGGAATGAGCCCATTCCAGGACCCGGGACCAGACTGGATTAGGGACAAACAGCCGGTTAGCCGGGCCTCCTTCAGGTCCAGGCTGGGACCGTTGTGCCTCGCGGACCAGGTTCTCAATACCCCAATCCACAGTGGCAGCAAGGCATGAGGTAGGGAGAATGGTTTCAGAGGTCGAGGGTGTGGCAGAGGAACTGTATAGGCAGGAGAGGGCGTCAGGCTTCACATTCTTTGACCCTGGGCGGTAGGAGATGGTGAAGTTAAATCTGGTGAATCCGAGGGCCCACCGGGCCTGCATGGAGTTGAGGCGCTTGGCTGTATGGAGATATGCCAGGTTTTTATGGTCGGTCCAGACCAGGAATGGCTGTTCTGCTCCTTCCAGTCAGTGCCTCCACTCCAACACCAACTTCACCACCAGGGGTTCTCGGTTGCCAACATCGTAGTTCCTTTCAGCAGGATTGAGACGATGGGACAGGAAGTCACAGGGATGAAGCTTCTGGTCCTGGGCAGATCGCTGGGACAGGATGGCCCCCATTCCAACATCTGAATCATCCACTTCCACCATAAATTGACGCGAGGGGTCAGATGGATGAGGATGGGCGCTGTTGTGAACCGATGCTTCAGGTCCACAAAGGCTTTGTCAACAGCTGGAGACCATTTGAATGGTGCCGAGAGGGGGGCCGCCAAGGTGCTGTAGTCCCAAATTCAACGGCAGTAAAGGTTTGCAAAACTAAGAAAACATTGCAACTGCACCCTGGACGTTGGTTGAGGCCAATCCACCACTGCTTTCACCTTTTCAGGATCCATCTGAACATTCCCCTCAGCAATGACATATCCCAGAAAGGTGATGGTAGAGCGGTGGAACTCACACTTCTCAGCTTTCACGAACAGTTGGTTCTCCAGGAGGCGCTGAAGGACCTGTTTGACATGAAGAACATGTTCTTGTGCAGATAAGGAAAAAAACAGGATGTCGTCAAGGTACACGAACACAAACCGGTTTAGCATGTCCCGGAGCACATCATTGACAAAAGTCTGGAAAACAGCGGGGGTGTTGGTGAGTCCAAATGGCATGACCTGGTACTTCAACACTGGCTGTGTTGAAGGCTGTCTTCCACTCATCCCCCTCGCATATCCTAACCAGGTGGTAGGCATTTCGAAGGTCCAATTTGGATAATATGGTAGCCCTCTGGAGAGGTTCAAACACCGAGGAGAGGTAGGGGGTAGAGATTCTTGACAGTAATATCATTAAGTCCCCGGTAGTCAATGCACGGACACAGGGTATTGTCCTTCTTCTCCACAAAGAAAAACCCTGTGCCGGCAGGAGATGCAGACGGACGGACTGCCCCAGTGGCCAGAGACTCCTCCATAGCTTTGGTCTCTGGTCCAGACAGAGAACACAATCGACCCCGAGGTGTTGTAGTGCCTGGGAGAAGATCAATGGCACAATCATAAGGACAGTGCGGGGGGAAGGGAAGTAGCACGTGCTTTACTGAACACTTTCAGAAGGTCATGGTATTCTGTGGGGATAGCAGAGATCCACAGTCTTGCTAACATCCTGAGGAAGATGACTTGAGGAAGGCTGTGCTACTTGAAGGCAGTGGGAATGGCAAAATGGACTCCAACCCAGGATGGAGCTTGTGGTCCAATCAATCATCAGATTGTGTTTTTGAAGCCAGGAAAATCCCCAAACAACCAGAACATGGGGAAATGTAATGAGAAACTGAATTGTTTACCAGAAACCCGTAAGTGAATGGGCACAGTACTATGGGTGACTTCCCCTATAGAGTGGCCGTCCAGTGCCTTAGCACCCATGGGCACAGAGAGAGGCTGAGTGGGAATACCAAGCTCCGAAGCTATCGTGGCATCCATAAGATTTTCATCAGCCCCAGAGTCAATGAGCACTCGGAGAGACTTAGATTGGTCTCCCCACAGCAAAATCACAAAAAAGGTGTCAGGGAACCCAGTCTGGCTCACCAGAGTACTTGTACCCACCAGAGACAAGGGTTTCCTAACAGGGCAGGTAGCTATATAAGGTACTGCCCCTCCACAGTACAGACAACAGTTTGAACTCAGCCTAATTGAGCGTTCCCCAGCGTTCACAGTTGCATAGGCTCAGGAGTATCCAACTCACCCGTCGTTGATGATTCTCGGGGAACCTCGGGTGTCTTCGGCTCTCCTCGGAAATACACACTTCGGGGATTTCCGGATTCCTTAGGACGAGTGCCAGCATCAGACAAATGAGTGTTCCCGAGGCCCGACCTCCTCTCCCACCGGCTTTCTCGTAGGTGCCCATCAATCCTAATCGAAAGGGCGATAAGGGAATCTAGGTCCAGTGATATTTCCCGAGCTGCGAGCTTGTCCTTTATCCCCTCCGACAGTCCATGGTGGACGGTGTCAAACAGAGCCTCCAGATTCCATGAACTCTCAGCGGCCAATGTGCAAAAATCTACTGCGTAGTCTGCCACACTACTGGAGTTCTGATGTACCTGCAGAAGTTTGAGCCACCTCCCTCCTGGGCACCGGAGAATCGAAAAGCTTCCTCACTTCTGCCATGATTTCATCCAGACTCTGGCACACAGAGGATTGCTGCTCTCACACAGCTGTTGCCCAGGAGAGCACCCTTCCAGACATTACTGTGATTAAATACACCATATTCGATCGGTCCGACGGGAATGAAGAGGGCTGGAGTTCGAAGATGAGGGAGCACTGGGAAAGGAACGCCCGGCAGGTACTAGAATTGCCTGCATAACGCTCTGGAGGAGGTAAGCGGGGTTCTCGGGGTGCCGGAGTAGGTTGACCAAATCCACCAGTAGTAAAAAGGTTACTGGGTGGTTGGGAGGTCTCAGAGGGGACGTGCTGCCTATGAGCTGATTCACAGATTTGCACCGTTATAGCCTTGAACCCTTGGTCATGGCGTTCTGTCAGGGAATGCAGCCCTTCCAAAAGGCTCTGAAGTAGCTCCTCATGCCTCCCAATGGTGGCTCCCTGCAGGGAGGCAGCGTGACGAAGCTGGTCCAAGTCTGCTGGGTCTGTCATGGCCAGTTCGTACTATAAGGACACAAGGGGAGACCCAAATGCAGAAAGGGAGCAGATGGTTGAGCGCCGGTATTTATTAATTCAAGGGGTAGGCAAAAGGTAGTCCAAACAGTACAAGGTGATAGGCAGGCTCGAAGACAGAACAGGCATAGTGGTCAGGCAGGTGAGTTCGAAGTCAGGACAGGCAAGGGTCAAAACCAGGAGGACTAGAACCAAAAGAGATTGGGAAAAAATAGGAGCAAGGAAAACTGCTGGTTGACTTGGCAAACAAGATGAGGAAACACAGGGATATATACACTGGGGATAATAAGCGACACCTGGAGGGGGTGGAGACAATCACAAGAACAGGTGAAACAGATCAGGGTGTGACAGCCCCAGGTCATGATCAGTTGTGCAGTGTAATGTTTAAGCGTCCATCTGATGAGGTCATACATGTTCTCCTGGGATTATTTCATAAGATTTGTAGTGAGGGGGATATACTCTTCTTGTTGGAAATGTACAGTAATCCGTGGAGGCTCCTTCTGCGGAGGAAGGGGGGTGACCACCCTCTAAAACATAAAAAAGTATTCCTTTTTAGATAAAACTATACTAAATATATTCACGTCACCAAATAATTGATTAATGATGAAGGTCTACAGTAGCCTCAACAGCACTCTGTATGGTAGCATCATGGTGTAGCCGAAGGACAGCTAGCTTCTGTCCTCCTCTTCGTACATTGACTTTAATACAAATCCTAGGCGGCTCGTTGTTCTCACCCCTTTCCATAGACTTACACAGTAATTATGACAACTTCCGGAGGACGTCCTCCAACCTATCAGAGCTCTTGCAGCAGGAACTGACATGTTGTCCACCCAATTAAAGGATCAGAGAATGAATCTAGTACTGAAAGCATAAGCTACAGCTAGCTAGCACTGCAGTGCATAACATGTGATAAATAGTTGACTCAAAGAGAGAGAAAGACAATAGTCAAACAGTTTTGAACAAATTAATTGAAGGAGAAGCAAGAAAGAGTGAGAGATAAAAAAAAAAATCTGTTTCACTTAATGTTTCTTAGCTAGCAAATTCAGCTGGCTAGTTTAGTTACTCAAACACTTAGCTCAAACAGAGGGATGCTGTCACGACTTCTGCAGAAGTCGATGCCTCTCCTTGTTCGGGCGGTGCTCGCAGATCCATTTTACATTTTACATTTGTCTTGTCTTGTTTTCCCACACACCTGGATCTCATTTCCCTCGTTATGTGTTGTGTATTTAACCCTCTGTTTCCCTCATGTCTTTGTGTGGTATTGTTTATTCTGTTTCATGTTGGGTTTGTGTGGTATTGTTTATTCTGATGGGTTATGTTAACCCGTATTGTTATTTCGTGTTCACTTTGCCGTGTGCTTATGGTTCGCCTAAATAAAATGCTCCGTTGGCTACCCAATATCTGCTCGCCTGCACCTGACTCCCTTACAGCCATTTATGCATACCTGACAGATACTATGTTAGCTAGCTGGCTATGACTATCCAACACAACACTGGAACTCTTCCAAGCCAAGGTAAGCTTTTGGTTTTATTAATTTATTGCCACCGCGGCCCGCCGGTGTAACTGCTTACTGACTATACACTGTAACATTACTGCATGATTGTAGCGGGTTGACTAGCGCATTAGTTCTATTAGCTATATTGACTAGGACATTACTTTAGCTAATATGGGGACAACGATGTTGTCACGCCCTGACCTTAGTATTCTTTCTTTTCTTTATTATTTTGGTAAGGTCAGGGTGTGACATGGGTGATTATATGTTTTTGTCTTGTCTAGGGTTTTTGTATGTTAATGGGATTGTTACCAGTCTAGGGGTTTTGTATGTCTATGGTTGCCTAGATTGGTTCTCAATTAGAGGCAGCTGTTTATCGTTGTCTCTGATTGGGAACCATATTTAGGCAGCCATATTCCTTGAGTATTTCGTGGGTGATTATCTATGTCTATGTTTAGTTGTTTGTGTCAGCACTATGAGTATATAGCTTCACGTTCGTTTTGTTGTTTTTGTATAGTTTATTCTGTGTTCTTTCTTTATTAAAAGAAGATGCATTCAAATCACGCTGCGCTTTGGTCTCATCGCTATAACGAACGTGACAGATGTAGACTATGTGTAGCGGTTATGGCATGGCTTGGAAAGGTTTTTTCGCCGGGTCACATACAGCTGATGTGTTGTTCATTGAAGTCCACAAACGAAAGGGAAAAGGTGAGAGGAGGAGAGTACATAGATGCAAGAAGGAATACAACGTGGCTGCTATGAAAGTGAACTGTGTTTATGAGTGATCAGGGGTGTATTCATTCCCGCCAATTCTGTTGAAAAACTTTTCTTAAACGGAAGCAAACGAAACGAGGATAAAAATACCTGAATAGAAATAAAAACTCTCGTTTGCAACTGTTGGACTAATGATTACACCCTAGATAAGCTAGATGCAGGCAAGAGTATGAAAGGCGGTATTGAATGTGTCACTGTCTGTCCAAGTGTCACTGTCTGTCATCTAAAAAATGTCTCTCGACCTGTGTGCACCTACATTGTAAACTTTCATTCATAGACTAGATTGTAGCAACCACATGATGGGTACAGGGAAAATTAGAGTATCATGTAGTAGCCTAAACCTATCGATGTTACATTGAACTGGGTGAATGGAATATGAATAACAGTCATCCAACGTGTTGTAATAGAAATAAGGCCATGCTCATGACAAAACAATTCGTCCTCCCACTGGCAGTAATATTACCTTTTGTAAAGCCTGGTAAGGACCCTTCATGTGCTGATTGTTAGAGACCAATAGCACTGACCTTTAACTTGTGTAAACTGATGGAAAAGATGATAGTCAAAAGATTGTCATATTTCCTGGAACTAAAAAAACACATTTTAATTTAACCTTTATTTAACTAGGCAAGTCAGTTAAGAACAAATTCTTATTTACAATAACGGCCTACCCCGGCCAAACCCGGACGACGCTGGGCCAATTGTGCGCCGCCCTATGGGACTCCCAGTCATGAACGGATGTGTTTCAGCCTGGATTCAAATCAGTTACTGAAGTGACGCCTTTTGCACTGAGATGCAATGTCTTAGACCACTGCGCCACTCGGGAGCCCCATAGGTTTATTGAGTCAATGTCAAAGTGGATTCTGTAAAGGTAGATCAACTTCAATGCATTTGTAAAGGTGAGCAATGATGTTGGAAAACTCTGGTCATGAAAGAAGTAATGGCTGCTGTCTTTTTTGACATTGAAAAAGCTTGTGACACTATGTGGAGAGAAGGCCTACTGATTAAGATGGAAAGAATTGGTATTCGTGGGAGATTATATACCTGGATTTTGGCATTCTTATTTAATCACTCTTTTCGAGTTAAAATAGGATCCATTTGATCTGATGCCTATGGAGTTGACAATGGTATTCCTTAAAGCAGTGCTATCAGTCCTATTTTGTTTAACATTATGATTAAGAATGTGGTTTTGAATGTAGGTAGGAGTATTGGGGCTTCCTTATATGCTGAAGATGGAGCTATTTGGAAGAGGGGAAGGAATGTCTCTCATGTGACCAAATCTATTCAACAAGCTATAATAGATGTTGAAAGATGGTCGATTGACCAGTGGCGAATTGTCAGTGGAGAAGTCTTGCTCTATGTTCTTCTCGAAGAAGAAAGTTGCTGATAATATACAGTTGTTTCTGTATGGACAGCCTATGGGGAGGGTTTCTAAGTACAATATTTGGGTCTATGGTTCAATGAGCGATATATACATGGAAAAGATCATGTTATAAATGTTGAAACAAAGTGTAAGAAGGTGGTGAATCTTACCAGTCTCTGGTTATGATTGGGTTGCGACAGACAATCGTTGATGGATATTTATAGAGCTCTGATCAGAACGACAATTGATTACGGGTGTATAGTTTATGGAACAGCGGCGAAGACTTTGCTTCAGAGGCTGGACAGAATGCAGTATATAGTGTTATGTTTGTTCCATGTATAATGACAAACCGGGCATCGGTTTAACTACTTTTAATAAACAGATACTTCAGCTAGGAACATACTTGTGTAGCCATGCAAAGCATACTTCAACTCCCCCACCCTTACATAGCTTGCTGGGTAACGTAGTCTTAATGTTATTAACACCTAATAACAAATCTTCCTTTAAAAGAAAACTACTTTTTCTCTGTAACTAAACATGTGACATGTCAAATCTCACATTTGTTTTCTCAACCTGTATAACATGCAATTTTCAATAACACATGTATTTATATTTTACATCGCTCACATCACTTAAGAGGCATTAAACATATTTTGAGTGTTTATTTTAATTTTAATGTTACTAAATACAGTCTCTGTCCAGCAATACTCTATTGTGGCTGTATTTGTTTTCACATAAACAAAAACATTCAGTCCTGTTGCAATTCTCAATAAGCCTTTCAGGGGCTCTGGCAGTCCTTTTTGGTCGTTCTGCTAAAGTGCTTTCTGAAGCAGTTGGAGGACATCGTTTGTTGTCAGTCAGGGTGTTCTGACTGAATTGTCCATTGCTAAAGGCATTTGACACTTCAGCAGTATGCTCCTGATCAGTATCCTGTCCCTTGAGTGAATGGCTGAAGCCTTAGATCTTCTCTGTTTCATCTCTGTTGTTATCCATGCTCCATTTGGATCTCATAGGATCGTGGTGCAACTTTTATCTGCACGCACCCTTGCTGCATCCAGGTTCCTGTAGTGATGTCTCGGAGTCGGACATGATCTCCAGGTTTCAGTTCAAGTAAGTGTCTTGCACTTTTGTCGTGTCACTGTTTTTGTTTGTCTTTCTGTTTTTCCTTTGCGAGTTTGACTTTGTGAGCACCTCTGGGTGGTAGCAAATCCTCATGGCGGTTCTGCTTGCTGCTTTGGCCTGTAGGTCAAACACAGTTCACATGAAGCAGTGGTCTGGTTGAACACTATGTCAACCACAACGGTGAGCTTTGCTCTGCACATCCAGTAATCCTGTATTCTGTGCAGGCCATCCTATCAGTATTGCTTTTTTCAACTCTGTCATTGTTTGGTCAGCTGCGGTCTCTCTTTTGATCTGCTCCATTCTCTCAGAAGACACAGGAAGTGGCCTAAATCTCAGTGTTTTTCTGTGTATCGGCGATCTCTTTCTTGTCGACTGCTCGAGAAAGAGTGTCGGAGGTGAACATTAACTTTCCCGTGGTGTAGATCATCTTCACATCATACTTTTGCAATCTAATCAACATTTTCTGGATACTCATTGGACAATCATTCAGTGGCTTAGATATGATTGACACCAATGGTTTGTGGTCGGTTTCTACTTCAAAGGCTTGTCCGTATACGTATTAGTAAAACCTTTCGCGTGTGTATGTGCTCTATTTGTGCATACCTTGTTTCTGCGCCAGTCAAGGCTCTGGACGCATAAGCAACAGGTTGCCATGTGTCGTCATGCTGTTGCAGAAGAACTGCTCCCAGGCCAAACTATGATGCATCTGCAGAAATCCTTGTGCTTTTCTCTGGATCATAGAACCTCAGCACTGGCTCTTCTGTGATTTTCTTCTTCAGGTTTTTGAAGCAGTTTTCCTACTCATGGGACCATTCCCATTTGTTTTTCTGTTCCAGAAGACATCTGAGTGAAGCGGAATGTGCTGACAGTTGAGGTATGAACTTTGCAAGGTAGTTGATCATGCCCATGAAGCGTCTCACGTCGTCCCTCTTCTTGTGGGAAAAACAAGCACTCCATGTTTTTGATGACTGATGTTTGGGTCTGGGTCTGGTTTGACACCGTCCTCTGAAAGTACATCTCCCACGAAGGGAAGTGTTTTCACACCAAACTCGCATTTGTCTTTGCTTAATTTCAGATTGACTTTCTTTGTCAAGTCCAGCACTTGTCTTACTCTCGTGTCGTGTTCTTCTTTTGTGGACCCCCAGACGATGATGTTGTCCATCATGGTCTCTACTCCTGGAATGTGCTCAAAGACCATGTGGATTGTTTTGTGGTAGACCTCTGGCGCTGAGCGAATCCCATATGGTAGACACAGAAATCTGTACTTGCCCTCAGGTGTGTTGAATGTGCATAGCCTTGAGCTTGCATCATCTAGCTTCATTTGCCAGAATCCTGATGAGGCATCAAGCTTACTGAACCACTTTGCTCCAGCAAACTGCGACATTATCTCTTCTCTGGTTGGCAACTTCAAATGCTCTCGCTTGATAGCTTTGTTTAGATCTCTCGAGTCTAGACATATTCTGAGATCACCATTCTTTTTCAACAAAATAACCAGTGAGCTTACCCAATCTGTAAGTTCATCCATTTTTGTGGTGACGTTCAACTTTTCCACGCATCTGAGTTCCCCCTTGAGCTTTTTCCTCAGTGCAATTTTTGTTTTCATGCATGCACTACTGGAGTAATTTTGTCATCAGTATATATTTTTTGTTCAGTCAGTAGGCACTCTTGGTCATTTTCAGTCTGTGATGTCACTACATACACTCTTCACCAAATTTAGTTTTTCACATGCACTGATTCCTAGGATAGGCTGTACACTATTTTCCATGATCAAGAGCTGTGCTTTGAACTGTTTGCCTTTGTCCTGTAAAGTTACTATGCAGTTTCCTTTGACTGGTACGTTCTCCCCAGTATAACCAGTAACCTTGATTTTAACAGGGTGCATTTTGCACTGATGTTTCATCCTTGCGCAGCTCTTTAGCTTGTGCACTGGTGGTTTCAGCTGCTCGATACATATTCACGGGTTTATCCAAAGTTAAATCTTGCTCACGCAGCAATCTCTCCTTGAGTCTATTACCAAGTATGCCACAGACTATCCTGTCTTTCAAATTTTCGAATTGACATATTTTGCTCAGTCTGTTCAGCTCAGCCAAGTACTGGTCAAAACTGACTCCGTGTCACGCCCTGACCTTAGTTCCTTTTTTATGTCTCTACTTTGGTTTGGTCAGGGCGTGAGTTGGGGTGGGCATTCTATGTTTTGTTCCTATGTTTTCTTTTCTATGTGTTTGGCCTGGTATGGTTCCCAATCAGAGGCAGCTGTCTATCGTTGTCTCTGATTGAGAACCATACTTGGGTAGCCTTTTCCCACCTGGTGTTTGTGGGTAGTTATTTTCTGTTTTGTGTGTCTGTGTAACAGTATAACTTTAGACCGTCCCCTCGCCTCAACACGGGCGTGAACCAGGGACCCTCTGCACACATCAACAACTGACAACCACGAAGCGTCGTTACCCATCGCTCCACAAAAGCCGCGGCCCTTGCAGAGCAAGGGCAAACCCTACTTCAAGGTCTCAGAGCAAGTGACATAACTGATTGAAAGGCTATTAGCGGCCACCACCGCTAACTAACTAGCTAGCCATTTCACATCCGTTACATTTGCACCAGACAGAACTGCTTTGTTTGTTCCGCCTTGTTATTTTTTGTTCTAGTGTTCAGATTTATTAAAAATCATGAACACGTACCACGCTGCACCTTGGTCCACTCTTCCTTCTGTAACGATCTTCGCCATCCTCGTCTGATGAGGAGTAGGAGATATCGGACCAATACGCAGCGTGGTGAGTATTCATATTTATTTAGAATACTTGAAACAAACAAACAAAATAACGAATAAACTAACGAACACGAAACAGTCCCGTATGGTGAACAAACACAGAAACAGGAACAATCACCCACAACCCACAATACAAAACAGGCTACCTCAATATGGCTCCCAATCAGAGACAACGACAAACACCTGCCTCTGATTGAGAACCATATCAGGCCAAACACATAGAAATAGACAAACTAGACAAACAACATAGAATGCCCACTCAGAACACACCCTGACCAAACAAAACATAGAAACATACACAGTAAACTATGGTCAGGGCGTGACACCTTCAGCCCACGAGAACAGTTACACCCTGTTTCTCATCATGATAGAAAAACGTGTACCTCTCAAACGTGATGTTCTGGCTTGGTATTAAGTACTTCTAAAATGTAGCCATGAGTACAGTCAATGTCAAGTGTGCCTCGTCTAGCTAAAAACTATTGTAAATGTCCAATGCATCCTCTTTCAATTTGTCATCATATCCCCCTGCTCCACTGGCTGCTAGGTAGATATTGAATCTCTGCCTGTTAAATGTTTCCAATTGTCAGCTAGATTGCCTGTTAACTGCATAGGAGTAGGATGACTAAGCCTATCCATGAAGGGAAACACCCAGGGAACAGGTACGGTTTCAGTTTCTCTTACTTCGTTAAGTTGCTCATCAACTTGCTCATCAACAGATTCCAATGCAGCAGCCCCGTTCTCACTGCTGTCAGTCTCGCTGCTGCGGCTCGTTGGTATCGCTCTTGCTAGCTAGCATCTTCGACTACTCACGTCACTTCACTTGTGACATCGTGGAAATTTGCAGACTTAAACCTTTCTTTTTTCTCTCTCTTCATAGTGACTACCAATCTGACACTATGTTATGTTTGTTTCTTGTATAATTACAAACCGGGGCCTAGGTTTAACTACTTTTAATATTTTAATATTTTAATTTGTATTTATTATGGATCCCCATTAGCTGCTGCCTAGGCATTACTTTAAGACATGAAGGTCAGCCAATCCAGAAAATGTCAAGAACTTTGTGAAGTCTCAAAAACCATCAAGCGATATGATGAAACTGGCTCTCATGAGGACCGCCACAGGAAAGGAAGACCCAGAGTTACTTCTGCTACAGAGGATAAGTTCATTAGAGTTAACTGCACCTCAGATTGCAGACAAAATAAATGGTTCACAGAGTTCAAGTGACAGACACATTTCAACATCAACTGTTCAGAGGAGACTGCGTGAATCAGGCCTTCATGGTCGAATTACTGCAAAGAAACCACTACTAAAGGACACAAATAATAAGAAGAGACTTGTGTGGGCCAAGAAACACGAGCAATGGACATTAGACCGGTGGAAATCTGTCCTTTGGTCTGATGACTCCAAATCTGAGATTTTTGGTTCCAACCGCCGTGTCTTTGTGAGACGCAGAGTAGGTGAACGGATGATCTCCACATGTGTGGTTCCCACCATGAAGCATGGAGGAGGAGGTGGGATTGTGTGTGGGTGCTTTGCTGGTGACACTGTCAGTGATTCATTTAGAATTCAAGGCACAATTAACCAGCATGGCTACCACAGCATTCTCCAGCGATACACCATATCATCTGGTTTGCGCTTAGTAGGACTATCATTTGTTTTTCAACAGGACAATGACCCAAAACACACTTCCAGGCTGTGTAAGGGATATTTGACCAAGAAGGAGAGTGATGGAGTGCTACATCAGATGACCTGGCCTCCACAATCACCTGACCTCAACCCAATTGAGATGGTTTGGGATGAGTTGAACTGCAGAGTGAAGGAAAAGCAGCCAACATGTACTCAGCATATGTGGGAACTCCTTCAAGACTGTTGGAAAAGGATTCCAGGTGAAGCTGGCTGAGAGAACGCCACCATGGCCTTTTTTATATTTTTATTTATTTATATATATATTTTGTTTGCCTTCACCTCCCTTATCTCACCTCACTTGCTCACATTGTATATAGACTTATTTTTCACTGTATTATTGACTGTATGTTTGTTTTACTCCATGTGTAACTATGTGTTGTTGTATGTGCTGAACTGCTTTGCTTTATCTTGGCCAGGTCGCAATTGTAAATGAGAACGCGTTCTCAACTTGCCTACCTGGTTAAATAAAGGTGAAATAAATAAATAAATAATTAAAAAGAGTGTGCAAAGCTGTCATCAAGGCAAAGGGTGGCTACTTTGAAGAATCTCAAACATTAAATGTATTTTGATTTGTTTAACACTTTTTGGGATATTACGTGATTCCATGTGTGTTATTTCATAGTTTTGATGTCTTCACTATTATTCTACAATGTAGAAAATAGTAAAAAT
The DNA here is from genome assembly GCF_029448725.1 of Salvelinus fontinalis. NCBI lineage: Eukaryota > Metazoa > Chordata > Actinopteri > Salmoniformes > Salmonidae > Salvelinus > Salvelinus fontinalis. Next base: position 16,655,412 of record NC_074667.1, read on the forward strand.
AAAGAAAAACCCTTGAATGAGTAGGTGTTATAAAACTTTTGACCGGTAGTATATATATATATATATATATATATATATATATGTTTCCTGATCTTTCATATCTCTCAGATATAGGACAGACATTTCCTTTAGATGTTTTGGGGGACTATCTGTTGCATGTAGTGAATATGTTATTCAATGCATTTGTATGCATTTTATACTTCAAGAGATCTTAAAATTTTAAATCAAATAGCAAAATGATTCTTGGTATGACCTTCTTAAAACAATTCCATAGTGGTATCCCCCCCCAGACTCTTGGGTTAACAAGACTACCTAGCTAGCTCACAAAACTGGTCAAGAGAGCTGGGCTGCTGAAATGTCCCACGAATGCATCGTGATCAATGCAGCCACAGGGCTCCTTCATGAGGTGGTTATTGTACATCTGAACAAATGAAGGGATGATGCATTGTACTTTTGATTTTCTTGTAATCTCGACAAAACAACATTTGTTATGTAGTGATCATGAGATAAATAAGTCGTAATCTCGAAATAACAAGGGATATTTATTTTTTATCATATGTCCTCTCTGGACTTCCGTAATTTGAAACATCCCACAGCTATTTTTAAAGAAGCTAATGATCCTCTGTGGCTAAGTCATGCCCTCTGGTATATTATTTTGAATGATTTTATTTAGACAGGAGTAATTATGGCAAAACATCAATTTACCAGCATCTGAACAGTGCACTGTGCACACGGCATTTTTCCTTTCCAATTGGCTGTGTGAAACCAGAGATCGGTATATGATCATGTCTCCGCCCTAACAATGGGAGTCATCCCAAAGAAGGAAAGGCAAGGGGACAAGTTTAGGTCTGCATATTAAGCCCATAGAAACACATTGGGCTTATTCTGGACAGATTTTGATCAGAGTGAGCACTCTTCCTCTCTGCTGACACTATCTCACCAGTAAAAGCTTCTGAGCAAACAAAACAGTGCCCCTCTGTCTTGCTATATGTAGCCCATGTATCTGATACTGTCTGACTAAAAGGAACATGACATACCATACTCTTTTTGTCCAGATAGCATCAGATACATGGGCTACTCATACTGAGACAGAGGGGCGCTGTTTTGCTCACTCGGATGCTTTAGATTGATGGGTCTTTCTGTCTGTGCGTGTCTTCATCAAATAAATTATTAATATTTAAATATTTTATTTAGGATGGGAAAGGAGGAAGGGTAGGGCGGGCGGGCCAGGCCCCCTAGGCCATGTGGGCCTAGGGTTCGTAATATAACCTCTTCTAAAATGTAATACTTGTGCACAATTTCTACTTAAAATATCAAAGGGTCCCAAAAGGCACTCAATATATTCCTTCCATGAAGTTTTTGCTTGCCACCTGCTTCTGCTTCCTCTTTAGGCTGGGTATATGGCACTGGGCTGGGTTATGGTTTTGTCTAGGGTACAGGTTTAGCAGGTTTAGGAGAACTTACACAGCAGGTTAGGATAATTAATGTAGCAAGTTAGGATAATTAGGTTCAGGTTAGGAAAAGTGTTAGCTAAAATAAAAAGCTTTTGCAATCAATTTGACAAACGCTGTATCATTTCTAGACATAACCCTGGGTTATTGTCCTGGTGTAAAGTACTTCAACCAATGTAAAAAAGGTCTTCCATACATTTCCTTGACTGATAGGCCTACTAACAGCAGTGTTGTTCAAGTGATTGGCCCCAGAACCCTGAGTGGCCTCATGAGCAGTGGAGAAAGTAATTGAGAGAAAGTATGACAGCTGGGGCGTATTCATTACGCATATTCTGTTGCAAAACGTTTCTTAAAACTTCTTATGGCTGCAATCCCGTTAACGGGATGATATGTCAACAGCCAGTGAAAGTGCAGGGCGCCAAATTCAAACAACAGAAATCTCATAATTAAAATTCCTCAAACATACATCTTATACCATTTTAAAGGTAATCTTGTTGTTAATCCCACCAAAGTGTCCGATTTCAAATAGGCTTACAGCGAAAGCACCACAAACGATTATGTTAGGTCACCGCAAAATCACAGAAAAACACAGTCATTTTTCCAGCCAAAGACAGGAGGCACAAAAAGCAGAAATAGAGATAAAATGTATCACTAACCTTTGATGATCTTCATCAGATGACACTCATAGGACTTCATGTTACACAATACATTTATGTTTTGTTCGATAAAGTTCATATTTATATCCAAAAACCTCAGTTTACATTGGCGCCATGTTCAGAAATGCCTCCAAAATAACCGGAGAAATTGCAGAGAGCCACGTCAAATAACATAAATACTCATCATAAACTTTGATGAAATATACATGTTTTACATAGAATTAAAGATACACTTGTTCTTAATGCAACCGCTGTGTCAGATTTCAAAAAGCTTTACGGCAAAAGCACAATATTCAATAATCTGAGAACAGCGTTCAGCCACAAAAGGAAGCCATACAGTTACCCGCCAAATTGTGCAGTCAACAAAACTCATTAAAAGCATTATAAATGTTCACTTACCTTTGCTGATCTTCATCGGAATGCACTCCCAGGACTCCCACTTCCACAAGAAATGTTTGTTTTGTTCGGTAATGTCCATCATTTATATCCAAATAGCTATTTTTGTTAGCGTGTTTGGTAAACAAATCCAAAGTCAGGAAGCACGTTCACTAAAAGCAGATGAAATGTCAAAAAGTTCCGTAACAGTCAGTAGAAACATGTCAAACGATGTATTGAATCAATCTTTAGAATGTAAAAACATAAATCTTTAGTAACGTTCCAACCGGAGAATTACATTGATGGAACAGAGCTCCCTCTCATGTGAACGCGCATGGTCAGAGCATGGTCAGGTCATGATAGACCTGACTAATTCCTGTCTCCTTCGGCCCCACTTCACAGTAGAGGCATCAGACAAGGTTCTACAGACTGTTGACATCTAGTGGAAGCCGTAGGAAGTGCAAACTCATCCATGTCGCACTGTGTATTCAATAGGGGCTTGGTTGAAAATCGACCAACCTCAGAATTCCCACTTCCTGTATGGATTTTTTCTCAGGTTTTTGCCTGCCATATGAGTTCTGTTATACTCACAGACATCATTCAAACAGTTTTTAGAAACTTCAGAGTGTTTTCTATCCAATACTAATAATTCTATGCATATATTAGCAACTGGGACTGAGGAGCAGGCAGTTTACTATGGGAACTTCTGTGCACCTTTCATCCAAGCTACTCAATACTGCCCCTGCAGCCATAAGAAGTTAAACGGAAGCAAACGGAAGGGGGAGGGACCTACCTAGAATATCTCCAATAGAAACTCTCGTTTTTAACTGTATAATTTAAAGGACAAACTGTTCTGTGTTTTTCTGTTAAGGATTTTAGCTACATGTGACTCTAGGCTGCTGGTGAGAGTGACACTGGATGGGTTACTGGTCATCCAGCCTGATCTTCAAATAGAGAACAAGGCAAGCCCCTGTCCAACGAAAGGAAGAACTGAAAAGGAAATGTAACACCATACAAGAGCCGACTTGAGCAAGTACATGTTCTTGAGATAGCCTGCGCCTCCTTTCCCAGAACAGAAGTGAACTTGCTTCTGAAAAGAGGCTGGTGGTTGGTTAGATTAGCGTCATGAATGCAACATTTGTGTCCCAGCAGCAACATTATCGTTTCCGGATTTTCGATTTTGCCTTCAAAATAAAAGTCTGCAGTAAACCCTCTTTCTATGATACAGAACGAAATCAATAATTTTTGCAGCTTTGCATAATGCATAATGTGAAACGAACGTTAAAAAAACACTTTCTAAACTAAAGCGAATTACTACTTTATATATGATACATAATATTATAAGGTGGAGCACACTGAGAAATTGTTGGAGCTAAAGTAAATGGATGTAAATAACATAATATTCTACAGACCCAATTGATCTATATATGGTGTTATTTCTTGGATGACAGGGGTCTAAATACCCAGCAGGCCTTTCTACTCCACCCATTCCATTGGTCCCAATGCAATACAATGTAGGACTATAAATTACATATTGGCTTATAGAGAGAGGAATATGCTATTCTATGTGCCAATGTAAAAGTGGGGTTGGGAATACTCAGTAAGATCTGTAGAATCTATATATGGTGTTATTTCATGGGGCTCTGAATAATACTGCTGAACAATAGTGTGTGGCTGTAGATTTAAGTCAAAATTGTAACTCGGAGACTCAGAATCATTCACTGTATTCTTGGTAAGCAACTCCAGTGTAGATTTGGCCTTGTGTTTTAGCTTATAGTCCTGCTGAAAGGTGAATTAATCTCCCAGTGTCTGGTGGAAAGCAGACTAAGCCAGGTTTTCTTCTAGGATTTTGCCTGTGCTTAGCCCCATTCTGTTTATTTTTTATCTGGAAAAACTACCCAGTCCTTAACGATTACAAGCATACCCATAATATGATGAAGCCACCACATAGCTTGAAATATGGATAGTGATACTCAGTAATGTGTTGCATTGGATTTGCCCCAAACATAACACTTTTATTTAGGACAAAAAGCTAATTGCTTTGCCACATTTTTTACAGTATTACTTTAGTGCTTTCTTGCAAACAGGATGCATGTTTTGGAATATTTTTTATCCTGTACAGGCTTCCTTCGTTTCACTGACATTTAGATTAGAATTGTGGGGTAACTACAATGTTGTTCATCCATCCGCAGCAGAAAACTATCACAGCCATTCAATTCTGTAACTGTTTTAAAGTCACCATTGGCCTCATGGTGAAATCCCTGAGCAGTTTCCTTCCTCTCGCAACTGAGTTAGGAAAGACACCTGCATAGTTGTAGTGACTGGGTGTATTGATACACCATCCAAAGTGTAATTAATAACTTCACCATGCTATGCTCAAAGGGATATTCAATGTCTAAGTCCCCTTCTTTGTGAGACATTGGAAATCCTCCCTGGTCTTTGTGGTTGAATCTAACTGCTCAAATGAGGGACCTTACAGATAATTGTATGTGTGGGGTACAGAGATGAGGTAGTCTTTTAAACACCATGCTATACACCATTATTGCACACAGAGTGATTCCATGCAACCTGTATGACTTGTTAAGCACATGTTTTACTCCTGAACTTATTTCGGCATGCAAAGGGGTTGAATACTTATTGACTCAAGATATTTCAGCTTTTCATTTTTAATGAATCAGTAAAAATGTTGAAAAAGATTATTCCACCTTGACATTATGGGATATTGTGTGTAGGCCAGTGACAAACAAATCTCATTTTAATTAATGTGTTCCATATACAGTGATTCACATTGTGGACAATGGAATCAAAATCAAATAACATTTTATTTGTCACATGCGCCGAATATAGTGAAATGCTTACTTACAAACCCTTAACCAACCATGCATTTATTTTTAATTTTTTAAAATATAGTAATATAACAAATAATTAAGGAGCAACAATAAAATAACAGTAGCGAGGCTATATACAGGGTGTTCCGGTACAGAGTCAATGTGCGGGGGGCACGGGTTAGTCGAGGTAATTGAGGTAATATGTACATGTAGGTAGTGTAAAGTGACTATGCATGGATAATAAACAGAAAGGAGAAGCAGCGTAAAAATGGGGGATGGGATGGGGACAAAACTAATTGATTAACTGTTCCCATTTTGACCTATACTTGGCGCTCCGGTACCGCTTGTAGTGCGGTAGCAGAGAGAACAGTGTATGACTAGGGTGGCTGGAGTCCTTGGCAATTTTTTGGGCCTTCCTCTGACACCGCCTGGTATCGAGGTTCTGGATGGCAGGAAGCTTGGCCCAAGTGATGTTCTGGGCCATATGCACTACCCTCTGTAGTGCCTTGCGGTCGGAGGCCGTGCAGTTGCCATAAAAGGCGATGATGCAACCAGTCAGGATGCTTTCGATGGTGCAGCTGTAGAGGATCTGAGGATCTAAGGACCAATGCCAAATCTTTTCAGTCTCCTGAGGGGGAATGAGGTGTTTAAAGCGTTCCACAGGGATGCTGGCCCATGTTGACTCCAATGCTTCCCACAGTTGTGTCAAGTTGGCTGGGTGAACTTTGGTGGTTGAACATTCTTGATATACAGGTGCCATGCCAAATCATTTCAATCTCCTGAGGGGGAATACGCATTGTCATGCCCTCTTCACAACTGTCTTGATGTGTTTGGACCATGATAGTTTGTTGGTGATGTGGACACCAAGGAACTTGACGATCTCAACCTGCTCCACTACTGCCCCGTCGATGAGAATGGGGGCGTGCTCGGTGCTCCTTTTTCTGTAGTCCACAATCATCTCCTTTGTCTTCATCACGTCTCTGACCTCTTCCCTCCTCCCTATAGGCTCTCTCATCGTTGTCAGTGATCAGGTGATCACAGTGATTTGCCGATGACACAATCACTGTTGTGTCATCGGCAATCTTAATGATATTGTTGGAGTCGTGCTTGGCCATGCAGTCATGGGTGAACAGGGAGTACAGGAAGGGACTGAGCACGCACCCCTTAGGGGCACCTGTGTTGAGGATCAATGTAGTAGATGTGTTGTTACCTACCCTTATCCCCTGGGGGCGGCCCGTCAGGAAGTCCAGAATCCAGTTGCAGAGGGAGGTCCAGGGTCCTTAGCTTAGTGAAAAGCTTTGAGGGCACTATGGTGTTGAACGCTGAGCTGTAGTCAATGAATAGCATTCTCAGGTAGGTGTTCCTTTTGTCCAGGTAGAAAGGGTAATGTGGAGTGCAATAGAGATTGCATCATCTGTGGATCTGTTGGGGCGGTATGCAAATTGGAGTGGGTATAGGGTTTCTGGGATAATTGTGTTGATGTGAGCCATGATCAGTCTTTCAAAGTACTTCATGGCTACAGACGTGAGTGGTACGGGTTGGTCGTCATTTAGGCAGGTTACCTTGGTGTTCTTGGGCACAGGGACTATGATGGTCTGCTTGAAACATGTTGGTATTACAGACTTGGTCAGGGGCAGGTTGAAAATATCAGTGAAGACACTTGCCAGTTGGTCAGCACATGCTCGGTGTACACGTCCTGGTAATCTGTGGCCCTGCGGCTTGTTTAAAGGTCTTACTCACATCGGCTACGGAGAGCGTGATCACACAGTCGTCCGGAACAGCTGATGCTCTCATGCATGCTTCAGTGTTGCTTGCCTCGAAGCGAGCATAGAAGTTATTTAGCTTGTCTGGTAGGCTCGTGTCACTGGGCAGCTTGCGGCTGTGCTTTCCTTTGTAGTGCGTAAAAGTTTGCAAGCCCTGCCACATCCGACGAGTGTGTAGTATGATTCAATCTTAGTCCTGTATTAACGCTTTGCTTGTTTGATGGTTCGTCGGAGGGCATAGCGGGATTTCTTATAAGTGTAACGGATGTGAAATGGCTAGCTAGTTAGCGGGTGCGCGCTAGTAGCATTTCAATCAGTTACGTCACTTGCTCTGAGACATTAAGTAGGGTTGCCCCTTGCTCTGCAAGGGCCGCGGCTTTTGTGGAACGATGGGTAACGACGCTTCGTGGGTGTCAGTTGTTGATGTGTGCAGAAGGTCCCTGGTTCGCGCCCGTGTCGGGGCGAGGGGACGTACTAAAGTTATACTGTTACATAAGCATCCGGGTTAAAGTCCCTCTCCTTGAAAGCGGCAGCTCTATTCTTTAGCTCAGTGCAGATGTTGCCTGTAATCCATCGCTTCTGGTTGGGGTATGTACGTACGGTCACTGTGGGGACGACGTCATCGATGCACTTATTGATTAAGCCAGTGACTGATGTGGTGTACTCCTCAATGCCATTGGAAGAATCCCGGGACATATTCCAGTCTGTGATAGCAAAACAGTCCTGTAGCTTAGCATCTGCGTCCTCTGATCTGCGTCCTCTGACCTTGAACGAGTCACTGGTACTTCCTGCTTAGTTTTTGCTTGTAAGCAGGAATAAGGAGGATAGAGTTATGGTCAGATTTGCCAAATGGAGGGCGAGGGAGAGCTTTGTACACGTCTCTTGTGTGTGGAGTCAAGGTGGTCTAGAGTTTTTTTTCCTATGGTTGCACATTTTTATTATTTTTATACCTTTATTTCAACAAGGAACACAGACTGAGACCAATATCTATTTTACAGCTGGGCCCTGCGTATACATGTTTACACATACAGTTTAGGTACAATGATTAAGAAACTACACAAGACAAACAAAAAGATCACAGATAACACAACAAAATACCGCAGCAGATTGTTACATTTGCCCACAGGTTATTCCGCTAACAGCAAAAGAACTTGCATTACCCGAAGCAGTTACAAGCAATACAAAAATAAAAATGCTCCAATAAATGTTTAAAATGGGCAAGGGGGACAAGAGTCTCACGTTTAAGTTTAGTCTGCAGGCTATTCCATAGGCAAAGAGTGTAACAGGAAAAGGCAGCCATACCCAACTCTGTGGAAATCGCATGGGCCTCAAGTGTAATCCATGCTTCAGACCTAGTTTTAGGAATTATAATTCTAATGTTGATGAGTGATGATAAATAAGAAGACAGTTTATTCAGAAGTGCTTTATAGACAAACACGAGAGCATGTTATTCTCGTCTCATGGACAGCAAAGTCCAACCCACATTTTGATATACAACACAGTGGTGAGTTCTGTAGCTAGCACCTGTAATAAACCTAAATGCGCAATGATAAGTAGCATCCAGCGATTTAAGTGTGGATGCCGTAGCATGCATGTAGATAATATCCCAATAATCTATAGCAGACATAAAAGTAGCTTGCACAATTTGTCTTCTATTTGTAGAGGACAAACAGGTCCTGTTTCTATAGAGGAAGCCTAGCTTGATTTTTAGCTGTTTACAAAGTTCGTCAACATGCATTTTAAAAGACAGTTTATCATCCAACTATATGTCACGATCGTCTTTACGTAAATGAGTGGACCAAGGCGCAGCGTGAGAGAAATACATCTTCCTTTTATTTGACGAAGACGTAACACGAAACGAAACACTCTTACAAAACTAACAAAACAATAAACGACCGTGAAGCTATAAACGAAAGTGCACACACAAGCTACTAACGTTCAACATAGACAATTACCCACGAAATACCCAATGAATATGGCTGCCTAAATATAGCTCTCAATCAGAGACAAATGAACAACAGCTGCCTCTAATTGAGAACCAATCTAGGCAGCCATAGACATACAAACACCTAACAAGACACTGCCCCATTAAACATACAAAACCCCTAGACAATCAAAACACATACATTCCCCATGTCACACCCTGACCTAACTAAAATAAGAAAGAAAACAAAGATAACTAAGGCCAGGGCGTGACACTATATCCCTAAGTATTTATATGCAGGGACCTGATTAATTCGAGAGCCATCTAAGCTCGTAAGGGCTTAACTTTTTGAATGTATTAAAAATTATAAAATGTGTTTTCTTTTGCATTTAAAACAATTTTCAGCTGTATAAAAGACCCTTGTAATATCTTAAAATCTGTCTCCAATTGTGATAATGCTTGGTCAGCCGTTGAAGCGATAGTGTACATGATAGTGTTATCAGCATATAAATAAATGTTACACTTCCTTATCTCATCACGATATTGTTTATGTAGAGAGTGAACAGTAATGGACCAAGTATAGAACCTTGTGGGACCCTTTTAACCAACTCCAATGGCCCTGACTGGATGCCGTCGACTCTTACAGCCTGACTTCTATCCTTTAGATAGTCATGAAACCAACGACAGGTATCCGATCCCAGTCCTATTAACGACAGCTTACCCAAAAGTATCGCATGGTCTATAGTGTCAAAACCTTTAGACAAATCTACAAGGCTGCACAGTACTTTCTATTATCTAGGGCATTAGTGATATAATTTACAACACGTACAGTGGCCGTAATGGTACTGTGTTTAGGTCTGAAGCCAGATTGATTGCTAGAAAGAGTATTGTTAACAGTTAAAAATGTAACATGCTGGTAGAAATGAGGTAAAAAAGATTTAAGTTTCCCTGCATTAAAGTCCCCAGCCACTAGGAGCGCCGCCTCTAGATGAGCATTTTCCTGTTTGCTTATGGCCCTATACAGCTAGTCTTAGTGCCAGTATCAGGTTGTGGTGGGAAATAGACAGCCACGAAAAATATAGATGAAAACTCTCTTGGTAAATAGTGTGGTCACTGCTCAACCTCAAGCGAGCAAAATCTTGAGATTTTTTTTTTTACAAATAGACACAGATCGCCACCCCTTGTCTTACCTGAGGCAGCGGTTCTATCTTGCCGATGGACCTAAAACCCCGCCAGCTGTACGTTATCCATGTCATCGTTCAGCCACGACTCTGTGAAACATAGGATATTAATGTACCGTTGGTAGGATGTCCTTGATCGGAGCTCATCCATTTTGTTATCCAATGATTGCACGTTGGCTAATTGGACTGATGGTAGAGGGGTTTTACTCACTCATCTACGAATTCTCAGAAGGCAACCCGACCTACCTTTTTCTCCATCTTTTCTTCACACAAATGACGGGGATTTGGTCCCATTCCCGAGAAAGCAGCATATCCTTCGTGTTGGATTTATTAAAGAAAATGCTTTGTCTAGTTCGAGGTGAGTAATCGCAGTTCTGATGTCCAGAATTTATTTTCGGTCATAAGAGACGGTAGTAGCAACATTATTTACAAAATAAGTTGAAAAAATAAGTGAGATTTTTTAAAACAAAATAACAGTTGGTTAGGAGCATGTAAAACGGCAGCCCCTCCAGCGCCATTCCATTATGGGTGCAGTAAAAGGCCAGAAACACTCTGTATTAATCAAAGTGCCATGAAGAGACACCATATATACATTCTACAGACCCTACTGAGTATTCCCTACAGTACTTTTATCATGGCACCCATAATAGTTTTTGCTCTATAAGCCAATATGTATTCCATATACAGTTATTCACATTGTGGCCATTTATTTGACCTTGGAACATGTATTAAAACCCACATTTTATGCAAATGTCACTTAAATAGGAACCAATATGAATCATTGTTAATGTTTATGTAACGGATGTGAAATGGCTAGCTAGTTAGCGGTGGTGCGCGCTAATAGCCTTTCAATCGATTACGTCACTTGCTCTGAGACCTTGAAGTAGGGTTTCCCCTTGCTCTGCAAGGGCCGCATCCTTTGTAGAGCGATGGGTAACGATGCTTCGTGGGCGACCGTTGTTGAAGTGTGCAGAAGGTCCCTGGTTCGCGCCTGTGGCGAGGGGACGGTCTAAAGTAATACTGTTAGTTCACATCCGTTACATTTTGACAATTATTTTTCATAGATCATGAATAATACAGGTCATTGACAAGTTTCTACTATGAAGTGGAGGGCTTTTATTTAGAAATGTTTCAAAATGATGTGACCCGGAAGTACTTTATTGTTGCTGATGACACGCTAATGTTGGTTAGCGTGCAAGAAAGACACATTTTACGCATCTAGCTAGATTGTTTAAGATCTTGGTGTTACGTCCTACGTTATTTGTTAGTTAGACGATTTGCGGACGAGTACAGTACAGAAGAGTATAGATAGCTACACAACCAACAGTTTGCCCTGCTATCAACATTACATTAACTAATTGGGAAATCGACACATAGGCTAGCTGCTGGCTAACCACTTCTAAGGAATTAACTAGCTAGCCAGACATATATTTATACAATTATATTCATTATTCAAGGTAAGTATGTAGCCAACTAGCCGGCTGGCTCAGTTTAGAATGGATAATAAGTGGTTTTGGTTTGTAAAAGTTGGCTAGTTAGCAAGCTAACGTTAGCTAGCTAACCTTTCTTGTGTCTATCTTGTTACAGCAAATCAAATATGCCACATAAGCGTCGTTCCCAGTCTTGGACAGAGTTGAAAAAAGCAGGCAACGAATGCTTTAAAACTGGACAGTATGGGGAGGCTGCCTGTCTTTACAGCCAGGCGATCAAAGAAGTGGAGAAGTCGGGTAGGCAGCTAATCAGTCAGAATAATCGCCTCAATGTTCTAGATTATAATCTACTGTTTTCTCCGATCTAGCTACGTGTGTTTTTATATTGTGCATAAATTAAGACAAGTTTTCTGAAACCAGCACAAGCTTTCCATGTTCTGATAGATTGTTACCACTGTAAATTAATTTACAGGAAAGAATTCAGAGGATCTTAGTATCCTGTATTCTAACCGAGCAGCCAGTTATCTGAAGGATGGAAATTGTGGGGAGTGTGTGAAGGACTGCACAGTGTAAGTAGCCTACATTGTAGACATGTTTTGTGGTAGGCCACGCAGACCTAGATCTTCTGCTCTACGGGTAGTTCTAGCCCAATATTGGACTAAAGGTGCACAATGTTACTCCTTAGTCCAAGGCTCTTACATGTTTTGTTTAAAGGGTGAATTGGCTCTGGAAGCCAAAACAGCCAAATACATCAAAACGTGAATCGATTCTCTGCTGCAGTACGGTTCTAGAAACGTAAATCCCTCAAATCAAAATAATTTCACTAATACAAAATACAGTACACTTTCAACCGGTTTTAACAGTTGCAGCTGACAGTATTTTTCAGTGACAACACGTTTGTGGTGTCTATCTTCCGTTTACACACAGGTGTTCAGAGACGCAGATAGCTAATTATCACAGGTAGTCCACTCTGTTTTCCATTTCATGTTTTCTTTAAACAAGAGCTGTGACATGGCAATATGGCTGTGGGAAGCCTAACCCTATAAAGGTGTGTATCAATTTAACCTTTTGTTTTTGAAAATTATTTCTCGCCGATATGAAAGATAAGGTCCTTATTCTTCCAAAACCGTACTGCAAGCAATGCGTAGTGGCTCTTAACAAAACTCCCCCTACAGAAGACACCTTCGTCCAATAATTTGTATGTGTAATGTAATGGAACTTAGAGTTATGATCAAGGGCTACAAGTGGTTCATACTGCTGAAGTAACACTCTTAACTAAAACATATCAACAGCATCTTTCCCCAATACTTTAGTAGCTCATTACTTGGTGTGCTGTTGAATAGGTTCTGTATTTTTTTGTACTTACTACTGCAGCAACACCTAAAACATTTTTTATATTCTAGCTCTCTTGACTTGGTTCCGTTTGGCCTCAAGCCTCTCCTTCGCCGGGGTGCAGCGTATGAAGCCCTTGAGAGATACAGATTAGCCTACGTGGACTACAAGACGGCCTTACAGATAGACTGTCACATACCTGCAGCCCAAGATGGTACCAACAGGTATAACATGTTGCACATATCCATTTGAACTTATTTTTGTTCCTTTAACTTCTGAAAACTTCTCTATGTCATGCATAGGGGACATAATCAAGATGGTGGAATTGTGTACAACTGGATAACCCCTTTTCCTTCCAGAATGACAAAGTGTCTGACAGAGGTGGATGGACACTCATGGCGAGAGAAGCTCCCACCCATTCCCATTGTTCCAATGGCTGTCAAAGAAAACTTTTCTCAGGCAACATGCCAAACGACACAACACAATGGCACCAGAGAAAAATATAAATCTGGTTTGTCTTTCATACGATTGTCTGGTTTTGCTGTCTAAATATGAATATAAACAGAAAACTGTTAATCTTCTTTGCACAACCTGTAACAGATATATATACACAAGTGTACAGAAATAGTAGTCCCAGAAATAAGATGTCCATTTTTTTTCAGTCCCAGGAGAGGATGTCATTAAAAAAGCCCTATGCCTGAAAGAGGAAGGCAATGCACTGGTGAAAAAAGCAGAGTACAAGAAAGCCATAGAGAAATACACTCAGAGCCTCAAACACAATCCCTCAGAAATCACAACGTACACAAATAGGTGAGGCTTATGTCTGTCTGGTATGTAGACAAATACCAAAGAAACCTTGTATGGGAGTTGTATTCCCATCTCTGCATTGTCATATAATTCTGTAAAATTGCCCAGCTCCTGTCAGACTTGGGATGTGCATAATTCCTATATGGGGACTAATTTGTACCTTTGTACTGAATAGGGCACTCTGCTACCTCTCTGTAAAGATGTACAAGGAGGCAGTGCGAGATTGTGAAGAGGCCCTGCAGCTCGACTCCGCTAATATCAAGGCACTGTACAGACAAGCTCAAGCACACAAGGAGCTGAAAGTGAGAGACTTTGCGATGAACAAGAAATGCAGTGTATACATTGTATGTACCTGTTTTAGCATTTTGTTTGATTTGTGTTAATTTTGTCCTTCAGGACTACAAAGCTTGCGTTGAAGATCTCAACAGCTTGCTGAAGGTTGAGCCACAGAACACAGCCGCACAGAATTTACTGCTGAAAGTGCAAAATAAGAAGTGAGCTTGTGATTCAGATGCCTGTGGATGCGAAGGACACTATGCTGACCTGGTGTACATGCCTGAAGTGCCTGTATTCACTCACAGAAGCAGTTTTTCCTATCTATTTCCTGGCCTCTAACTTAAAGTAGAAGTGATTTTTTTACAACCAAATCTCTAATTTTGATGTGGAAGTGATTTTCTCTTTGGGGTAAGTGTTTCTCTAAAACAAGTGAAATCAGAAAAAAAGGTGTCTGGACCCTTCTGTAACATGAAATTTACATTACAATTTTTTTAGATTTGGTTGTAAAAAAATACATAAGTATCTGTTAAATCCACTCAAGTTGGAGTATTGCTGTGACTACTAAAGAGGAAGCCCAGTTAAAGCATTGCATATTTAGCTTTCATGTACATCATGCAATCACTGCATGAAACTGGAAATATAGCTTTCAACAATTGTTTAATAACAAGGACTATGCATCTGTACTGTATTTCCACTAGTATAATAAGAGATTGTTCGATAAACATGGTTCATTTATGTTAGTCATGTCGTGATCAATAAAATGACTGTTGTAATTAAAGGGATAATTCACCCAAATAACAAAATTACATAGTGGTTTGGTATTTTATTAGGATCCCCATCTACTCTTCCTGGGGTCCACACAAAACATGAAACATGACATAATACAGAACATCAATAGACAAGGACACATGTAGCCTACATGTCAATGCATACACACTAACTATCTAGGTCAAATAGGGGAGAGGTGTGTGGTGTTGCTTTATCTGTTTAAAAAAAAAAAAGGTTTGCTGTTTATTTGTGCAATATGAGATGGAAGTTCAAGCAATAAGGGCTCTATATAATACTGTATGCTTTCTTGAATTTGTTCTGGATTTGGGGACTGTGAAAAGGCCCCTGGTGGCATGTCTGCTGGGCTAAGTGTGTCAGAGCTGTGTGTAAATTGAGAATTTGGGATTTCCAACACAAACATGTTTCTTATAAAAAATAAGTGATGCAGTCAGTCTCTCATCAACTCTCGTCAAACTGCACATCTTGCTCTTCATTGTAAATCAGAGGGCTGATATAAATACAAGAGAGACTGGCATGCATAGTATTTATATCAGCCCTCTGACTTACAATGAAGAGCAAAACGTGCCGCTCTGTTCTGGGCCAGCTGCAGCTTAACTAGGTCTTTCCTTGCAGCACTGGATCACACTGGACAATAATCAAGATTAAACAAAGTTAGAGCCTGCAGAACTTGGTTTTTAGAGTGTGGTGTCAAAAAAGCAGAGCATCTCTTTATTACAGACAGACCTCTCCCCATCTTTACAACCATTGAATCTATATGTTTTGATCATGACAGTTTACAATCTAAGTAACGCCAAGTAATTTAGTCTCCTCAACTTGTTCAACAGCCACACCATTCATTACCAGATTCACCTGAGGTCCAGAACTTGAATGATTTGTACCGAATACAATGATCTTAGTTTTAGAGATGTTCAGGACCAGTTTATTACTGGCTACTCATTCCAAAACAGACTGGAACTCTTTGTTAGGGGTTTCAGTGACTTCATTAGCTGTGGTTGCTGATGTGTATATGGTTGAATCATCAACATACATGGAGACACATGCTTTGTTTAATGCCAGTGGCAGGCCATTGGTAAAAATAGAAAAGAGTAGAGGGCCTAGAGAGCTTGACATTAGAGAAGCTTCCATTAAAGAAAATCCTTTGAGTTCTATTAGATAGATAGCTCTGAGTCCACGATATGGCAGAGGTTGAAAAGCCATAACACAAGTTTTTTCAACAACAGGTTATGGTCAATATTATCAAAGGATGCAATGAAATCTAACAGTAGAGCTCCAACAATCTAATTATTATCAATTTCTTTCAACCAATCATCAGTAATTTGTGTCAGTGCAGTACATGTTGAGTGCCCTTCTCTATAAGCATGCTGAAAGTCTGTTAATCTGTTTACAGAGAAATATCCTTGTATTAGGTCAAACAATTTTTCCCCCAACAGTTTGCTAAGAGCTGGCAGCAAGCTTATAGGTCTGCTGTTAGAGCCAGTAAAGGCCACTTTACCACTCCTGGGTAGCGGCATTACTTTAGCTTCCCTCCAGGCCTGAGGACAGACACTTTCCTCTAGGCTCAGATTAAAAATATGACAGATAGGAGTGGCTATAGAGTCAACTACCATCCTCAGTCTTTCTGCCCATAATTTAATTTTAAGTACTCCAAGTTTTTTTTCCATCATTCTTTAAATCATTGATCTTGGCTTCATAATACAGTTTCTTCTTCTATTTGTTGAGTTTAGTCACATAATTTCTCAATTTGCAGTAATTCAGCCAGTCAGATGTACAGCCACTACTTTTGCCCCATCTCTTTCAACCATACAGTTTTTCAATTCCTTATCAATCCATGGAGCCTTAATTAACAGTTCTAATAGTCAGTTTCTTAACAGGTGCATGTTTATAAATAACTCGAAGAAGCAATTTCATAAATTCATCAAGTGCGGCATCTGGATGCTCAATCAGACCAACAAATATTTTTTAAATCATACACATAAGAGTCACAGCAAAATCTTTTGTATGATCTTTATACACTATTTTAGGCCCAGCTGTTGGAACTTTGGCTTTCCTGGATATATCCACTAATGTGGATCACTGCATCCAATGGGTATGGATACAGCTTTAGAACCAAGTTCTACAGTACTTATCATACCAGTCTATAGACATGGTATGATAACAATCCATGCGTTGCTTTTGTTTACCTGGCCACTGTTTCGAATGCTAACTTTTTAGCATTTGTGGCACAAATCCAATGCAAGTCAATGGTACCTACTGTGCAATCGGAAAGTATTCAGACACTTTTACTTTTTCCACATTTTGTTACATTACAGCCTATTGTTTCTTTCCCTCAATCTACACACAATACCCCACAATAAAACATTTACAGAATGATCACATTTACATAAGTATTCAGACCCTTAGTACTTAGTTGAAGCACCTTTAGCAGCAATTACAGCCTAGCGTCTTCTTGGGTATAACAGTACAAGCTTGGCACACCTGTATTTGGGGAGTTTCTTCCATTCTTCTCTGCATATCCTCTCAAACTATTGTCAGGTTGAATGGGGGAGCATCACTGCACAGCTATTTTCAGGTCTCTCCATAGATGTTTGATCGGGTTCATGTCCGGGCTCTGGCTAGGCCACTCAAGGACATTCAGAGAATTGTCCCGAAGCCATTCCTGCGTTGTCTTGGCTGTGTGCTTAGGGTCGTTGTCCTGTTGGAAGGTGAACCTTTGCCACAGCCTGAGGTCCTGAGAGCTCTGGAGCAGGTTTTCATCAAGGATCTCTATGTGCTTAGCTCTGTTCATCTTTCCCTTGATTCTGACTAGTCTCCCAGTCCCTGCCGCTGAAAAACATCCCCATAGCACGATGATGCCACTACCATGCTTCACCATAGGGGTGGTGCCAGGTTTCCTCCAGACGTTATGCTTGGCATTGAGGCCAAAGAGTTCAATCTTGGTTTCATCAGACCAGAGAATCGTGTTTCTCATGGTCTGAAAGTCTTTAGTTAGTTGCCTTTTGGCAAACTCCAAGTGGGCTGTCATGTGCCTTTTACTGAGTGGCTTCCGTCTGATTGGTGTAGTACAGCATAGATCGTTGTCCTTCTGAAAGGTTCTCCCATTTCCATAGAGGAACTCTGGAGCCCTGTCAGAGTGACCATCGGGTTCTTGGTCACCTCTCTGATCAAGGCCCTTCTCCCCCGATTGCTCAGTTTGGCCGGGCGGCCAGCTTTAGGAAGAGTCTTGGCAGACAATTCCTTTGACCTCATTGCTTGGTTTTTGCTCTGACATGCACTGCCAACTGTGGGACCTTATATAGACAGGTGTGTGCCTTTCCAAATCATGTCCAATCAATTGAATATACCACAGGTGGACTCCAATCCAGTTGTAGAAACATGTCAAGGATAATCAAAGGATCTGAATACTTATGTAAATAAGGTATGTTTTTTATTTGCAAAAATTTCTAAAAACCTGTTTTTGCTTTGTCTTTATGGGCTATTGTTTGTAGATTGTGCATTGTGAGTTATTTAATCAATTTTAGAATAAGGCTGTAACGTAAGAAAATGTGGATAAAGTCAAGGGGTCTAAATACTTTCTGAATGCACTGTAAATTAGCATTTTTGCACTTCATGTCCAAATCTTCTTTAAATATGTTAATTGAGTTACACAATACATGTTTTGATATTTTGGGATGATTTGTACGTGGAGCGTATTATGTTAACTATAGTACCTATATGAGTAAACTATCCCTTTAATGTCATAGTTATCTTAAAATTGTATGGATATCTACAACAGACTATGTCCTTTTCATTGAGTCTAGGAAAGGAAGCCTAGACCAGAGGCAGATGGTTACCGAATTATACTGAACAAAAATATAAACGGAACATGTGACAATTTGAAAGATTTTACGGAGTTAAAGTTCATATAACGAAATCAGTCAATAAAAATTTAAATAAATTCCTTAAGCCCTAACCTATGGATTTCACATGACTGGGCAAGGGCGCAGCCATGGGTGGGCCTGGGAAGGCATAGGGCCACCCCCTGGGGAGCCAGGCCCAGCCAAATCAAAATAAATGTTTCCCCACGAGGGGGCTTTATTACAGACAGAAATACTCCTCAGTTTCATCAGCTGTTTGGGTGGCTGGTCTCAGACGATCCCGCAGGTGAAGAAGCCGGATATGGATATCCTGGGTTGGTGTTGTTACATGTGGTCTGCTAGAATTAGCTTGAAAGATGTGTTGGCATCGAGTAATTGTCTCTGCCCCCCTCCCAGTTAGGGGGAGTGATGAGCTCTACAGCAGAGTCTCACAACACAATCACTGGTTGAAAACTGGTTTTCTGCCCCTCCCAAAATATAGAATTTGTAGATAAGTGGCCCTCTTTCTGGGACTCACCCACAAACAGGACCAAGCCTGGCCTGTTGAGGAGTGACGGACTCCATCCTAGCTGGAGGGGTGCTCTCATCTTATCTACGAACATAGACAGGGCTCTAACTCCCCTAGCTCCACAATGAGATGTTAGCCAGCCTGCCAGCTTAGTGGAGTCTGCCACTAGCACAGTCAATGTAGTCAGCTCAGCTATCCCCATTCAGACCGTGTCTGTGCCTCAACCTAAGTTGGACAAAACTAAACATGGCGGTGTTCGCCTTAGCAATCTCACTGGAATAAAGACCTCCTCCATTCCTGCCATTATTGAAAGAGATTGTGATACCTCACATCTCAAAATAGGGAAACTTAATGTTAGATCCCTCACTTCCAAGGCAGTTATAGTCAATTAACTAATCACTGATCATAATCTTGATGTGATTGGCCTGACTGAAATATGGCTTAAGCCTGATGAATTTACTGTGTTAAATGAGGCCTCACCTCCCGGTTACACTAGTGACCATATCCCCTGCGCATCCCGCAAAGGCAGAGGTGTTGATAATATTTATGATAGCAAATTTCAATTTACCAACAAAAAAAACGACGTTTTCGTCTTTTGAGCTTCTAGTCGTGAAATCTATGCAGCCTATCACTTTTTATAGCTACTGTTTACAGGCCTCCTGGGCCATATACAGCGTTCCTCACTGAGAATTCCTATCTGACCGTGTAGTCAAGGCAGATAATATAAAACATTTTGGTGACTTTAATAAAAGTCCACAGACTCACTCCAAAAGGCTTTCGGAGCCATTATCGACTCAGTGGGTTTTGTCCAACATGTCTCCGGACCTACTCACTGCCACAGTCATACTCTGGACCTAGTTTTGTCCCATGGAATAAATGTTGTGGATCTTAATGTTTTTCCTCCTAATCCTGGACTATCGGACCACCATTTTATTACGTTTGCAATCGCAACAAATAATCTGCTCAGACCCCAACCAAGGATCATCAAAAGTCGTGCTATAAATTCTCGGACAACCCAAAGATTCCTAGATGCCCTTCCAGACTCCCTCCACCTCCCCAAGGACGTCAGAGTACAAAAGTCAGTTAACCACCTAACTGGGGAACTCAATTTAACATTGCGCAATACCCTAGATGCAGTCGCACCCCTAAAAAACAAAAAAAATTGTCATAAGAAACTAGCTCCCTGGTATACAGAAAATACCCGAGCTCTGAAGCAAGCTTCCAGAAAATTAGAACGGAAATGGCGCCACACCAAACTGGAGGTCTTCCGACTAGCTTGGAAAGACAGTACAGTGCAGTATCGAAGAGCCCTCACTGCTGCTCGATCATCCTATTTTTCCAACTTAATTGAGGAAAATAAGAACAATCCAACATTTATTTTTGATACTGTCGCAAAGCTAACTAAAAAGCAGCATTCCCCAAGAGAGGAAGGCTTTCACTTCAGCAGTGATAAATTCATGTACATCTTTGAGGAAAAGATCATGATTATTAGAAAGCAAATTACGGACTCCTCTTTAAATCTGCGTATTCCTCCAAAGCTCAGTTGTCCTGAGTCTGCACAACTCTGCCAGGACCTAGGATCAAGGGAGATACTCAAGTGTTTTAGTACTATATCTCTTGACACAATGATGAAAATAATCATGGCCTCTAAACCTTCAAGCTGCATACTGGACCCTATTCCAACTAAACTACTGAAAGAGCTGCTTCCAGTGCTTGGCCCTCCTATGTTGCACATAATAAACGTCTTTCTATCCACCAGATGTGTACCAAACTCACTAAAAGTGGCAGTAATAAAGCCTCTCTTGAAAAAGCCAAACCTTGACCCAGAAAATATAAAAAACTATCGGCCTATATCGAATCTCCCATTCCTCTCAAAAAAAATTGAAAAAGCTGTTGCGCAGCAGCTCACTGCCTTCCTGAAGACAAACAATGTATACAAAACGCTTCAGTCTGCTTTTAGACCCATCATAGCACTGAGACTGCACTTGTGAAGGTGGTAAATACAATTTTTAATGGCATCAGACCGAGGCTCTGCATCTGTCCTCGTGCTCCTAGACCTTAGTGCTGCTTTTGATACCATTGATCACCACATTCTTTTGGAGAGATTGGAAACCCAAATTGGTCTACACGGACAAGTTCTGGCCTGGTTTAGATCTTCTCTGTCGGAAAGAAATCAGTTTGTGTCTGTGGATGGTTTGTCCTCTGACAAATCAACTGTAAATTTTGGTGTTCCTCAAGGTTCCGTTTTAGGACCACTATTGTTTTCACTATATATTTTACCTCTTGGGGATGTCATTCGGAAACATAATGTTAACTTTCACTGCTATGCAGATGACACACAGCTGTACATTTCAATGAAACATGGTGAAGCCCCAAAATTGCCCTCGCTGGAAGCTTGTGTTTCAGACATAAGGAAGTGGATGGCTGCAAAGTTTCTACTTTTAAACTCGAACAAAACAGAGATGCTTGTTCTAGGTCCCAAGAAACAAAAAGATCTTCTGTTGAATCTGACAATTAATCTTGATGGTTGTACAGTCGTCTCAAATAAAACTGTGAAGGACCTCTGCATTACTCTGGACCCTGATCTCTCTTTTGACAAACATATCAAGACTGTTTCAAGGACAGATTTTTTCCATCTACGTAACATTGCAAAAATCAGAAACTTTCTGTCCAAAAATGATGCAGAAAATTGTATCCATTCTTTTGTCACTTCTAGGTTAGACTACTGCAATGCTCTACTTTCCGGCTACCCAGATAAAGCACAAAATAAACTTCAGTTAGTGCTAAACACTGCCGCTAGAATCTTGACTAGAACCCAAAAAATGTATCATATTACTCCAGTGCTAGCCTCTCTACACTGGCTTCTTGTTAAGGCAAGGGCTGATTTCAAGGTTTTACTGCTAACCTACAAAGCATTACATGGGCTTGCTCCTACCTATCTTTCCGATTTGGTCCTGCCGTACATACCTACACATACGCTACGGTCACAAGACGCAGGCCTCCTAACTGTCCCTAGAATTTCTAAGCAAACAGCTGGAGGCAGGGCTTTCTCCTATAGAGCTCAATTTTTATGGAATGGTCTGCCTACCCATGTCAGAGACGGAGACTCGGTCTCAACTTTTAAGTCTTTATTGAAGACTCATCTCTTCAGTAGGTCCTATGATTGAGTGTAGTCTGGCCCAGGAGTGTGAAGGTGAACGGAAAGGCACTGGAGCAACGAACCACCCTTGCTGTCTCTGATTGGCCGGTTCCCCTCTCTCCACTGGGATTCTCTGCCTCTAACCCTATTACAGGGGCTGAGTCACTCGCTTACTGGTGCTCTTCCATGCTGTCCCTAGGAGGGGTGCGTCACTTGAGTGGGTTGAGTCACTGACGTGATCTTCCTGTCTGGATTGGCGCCAGTGAATTTACGTTTGCTCTCTCTAATTCTTTCTTTCTCTCTCTCGGAGGACCTGAGCCCTAGGACCATGCCTCAGGACTACCTGGCCTGATGACTCCTTGCTGTCCCCAGTCCGCCTGGCCGTGCTGCTGCTCTAGTTTCAACTGTTCTGCCTGCGGCTATGGAACCCTGACTTGTTCACCGGACGTGCTACCTGTCCCAGACCTGTTGTTTTCAACTCTCTAGAGACAGCAGGAGTGGTAGAGATACTCTGAATGATTGGCTATGAAAAGCCAACTGATATTTACTCCTGAGGTGCTGACCTGTTGCACCCTCGACAACCACTGTGATTATTAATATTTGACCCTGCTGGTCATCTATGAACATTTGAACATCTTGGCCATGTTCTGTTATAATCTCCACCCGGCGCAGCCAGAAGAGGACTGGCCACCCCTCATAGCCTGGTTCCTCTCTAGGTTTCTTCCTAGGTTCTGGCCTTTCTAGGGAGTTTTTCCTAGCCACCGTGCTTCTACACCTGCATTGCTTGCTGTTTGGGGTTTTAGGCTGGGTTTCTGTACAGCACTTTGAGATATCAGCTGATGTAAGAAGGGCTTCATAAATAAATTTGATTTGAGTTGTGAGGCCGGTTGGGGATACTGCCAAATTCTCAAAATTGAAGTTGGAGGTGGCTTATGGTAGAGAAATTAACATTAAATGATCTTGCAACAGCTGTAGTGGACATTCTTGCAGTCAGCATGCCAATTGCACACTGCCTCAAAACATCTGTGGTATTGTGTTGTGTGACAAAACTGCACATTTGAGTGTCTTTTTATTGTTCCCAGCAGAAGGTGCACCTGTGTAATGATACTGTTTAATCAGCTTCTTAATGTTCCACACCTGTCAGGGGGATGGATTATCTTGACAAAGGATAAATGCTCACTAACAGGGATGTAAACAAATTTGTGCACAAAATGTTTGAGAAATGTGCTTTTCGTACATATGGAACATTTCTGGGATATTTTATTTCAGTATAGTTGCATTTACGAGCATATTGAAACATATTACCATCTATATCACCTGCCATGTTGACAATTCTATCAGTAATGCATCATCTTTAGATGTAGTTTTATGGCAGATTTCGATTTGGGAAACAAATGGGGGACAAATCAGAGTCACTCATCCTCCCTGATGGGGGCTGAATTAGATGATACCAGTTTTGAAACCAGTTGTTTTCCATTGTCCAGTTGTTGCTTCAATTACAGGATGTTTGAAAAAAATTATTGGTAAATGTATTTTCGGATTATCAATATTTTACGTTTCAGCAATGTCATCTCAGTATATTTAAGCAATAAGGCACGAGGGGGTGTGGTATATGGCCATTTTACCACGGCTAAGGGCTGTTCTTACACATGACGCAAAGCGTAAAATACCTATCCAGGCATTGTAAGTTCAGCAATGTCTGGGAAGAGGAACATCACCATAGGCAATAAACGTGAGCTGGTAGAAGTGGAAATGGCTTTCCCACTCCCAGAAAGTGCTCAACAGTAACCCAGGCATCCAAATGAGCAAGCATTTGGATAAAAAACAAACAGAATTTGGACATTTTATAAAAACGGTTTTATGTCAAACTTCTTCAGATTCCCTTTGAAGAAGTTTCCTCTCAATGTCCCCTCCCCTGTGTGACATCTGGACCATTTCTATTCCAATGTATCTCAGAGAACTAATAGGATGTTTATCTTGTACAAAATGAACAGCAACCAGATTTTGAGGATATACACTATATGACCAAAAGTATGTGGACTGCTCGTTGAACATCTCATTCCAAAATCATGGGCATTATTATGGAGTTGGTCCCCCATTTGCTGCTATAACAGCTTCCACTCTTCTGGGACGGATTTCCACTAGATGTTGGAACATTGCTGCAGGGACTTGCTTCCATTCAGCCACGAGCATTAGTGAGGTCGAGCACTGATGTTGGGCGATTAGGCCTGGCTCGAAGTCAGCGCTCTAATTCATCCCAAAGTTGTTCGATGCGGTTGAGGTCAGGGCTCTGTGCAGGCCAGTCAAGTTCTTCCACACCGATCTCGACAAACCAAGGGGGCATTGTCATGCTGAAACAGGAAATGGCCTTCCCCAAACTTGCCACAAAGTTGGAAGCACAGAATCGTCTAGAATGTCATTGCATGCTGTAGTGTTAAGATGCATTGGGGCAGGTAGTGTTCTCCTGGCATTCGCCAAACCCAGATGGAGAAGTGTGATTCATCACCCCAGAGAACGCGTTTCCACTGCTCTAAAGTCCAATGGCGACGAGATTTACACCACTCCAGCCGGCACTTGGCATGGTGATCTTAGGCTTGTGAGCGGCTGCCCGACCATGAAGCTCCTGACGAACAGTTCTTGAGCTGACGTTGCTTCCAGAGGCAGTTTGAAACTCGGTTGTGTGTTGCAACAGAGTACAGATGATTCGTACGCACTACACGCTTCAGCACTTGGCCTACCACTTTGCGGCTGAGCCATTGTTGCTCCTAGACGTTTCCACTTCACAATAACAGCACTTACAGTTGACCAGGGCAGCTCTAGCAGGGCAGAAATTTGACGAACTGACTTGTTGGAAAGGTGGCATCCTATGACGGTGCTACGTTGAAAGTCACTGAGCTCTTCAGTAAGGCCATTCTACTGCCAATGTTTGTTTACAGAGATTGCATGACTGTGAACGATTTTATACATGTCACCAAAGGGTGTGGTTGAGATAGCCGTATCCACTCATTTCAAGGGGTGTTCACATACTTTTGTATATATAGTGTAATGCCCTGATGCTTCATTTCAATTTTTAGGTTGTGTGTAATAGTATATTTAAGCAATAATGCCCAAGGAGGTGTGACTGTGGTATTTCGCCCATATACCACAAACCCCTGAGGTGCCTTATTGCTATTATAAACTGGTTACCAGCCTATTTAGAGAAGTAAAAATGTTTTGTCATACCAGTGGTATACAGTCTGATATACCACAGCTTTCACCCAATCAGCATCCAAGACTCAAACTACCCGGTTAAAAATATTCAAGAGCTCTTAGACAGGAACAAATAAAAATAGGACGCCTGAGGAAAAGATTAAGCCTTCTTTCTGAGGTGGAATGCAATTTTTCTGTCAAATAAGTAGCCAATGTTTTAATTGGACATTAAATAACGCTTAAGACTCTTTCAAGGAACAATTTGATGGTTTTCAACTGGTATTTTAGGCAGCAACTCCATCAGAGACACAAACCAGTGGTTATAAAAACAAAACAGGAACATTTGGAACTGATAAAACTTTTATTTCACTTTAAATTGTCTTTTACATTTCCTGATAACATGTAAGGTGAAACTAGAACTGTTTTAAAAGACATACACAAATTTTGTTTTACGTCAATAACCAGTTTTTTTGTTTGTTTGTATTTTTTTTATGCTAGTCTAAAATGTCACAACCACGTGCGCACTAAGCAATAAAACCGTCACAGAAGCAAACTTTAGGCAGAATACCGGTCAGTAAAAATAAAGCAATTGGAGATACCAGATATACAGACAGGCTCGGTTCCACATTCACTACTGCATTATTTTTTTTATCAAGCGTAGAATAACTGCCATTTGTTCAGCTAAAAGGGGAGATTTTTCTTCAGTGCATGAAACATTGTCTTCAGCAAGACGAACTGAGACAGATCAATTCTACACCTAAGTGGAATGTTATGGTGATGACAAGGTATTGTGACACTGAGTGATTTCAGCTACCTCTTAAGGGTCCTTGCACTACTCCAGAATCTAACCCATCCACTGACCGCATTCCACTATAATATGGTCTCCTCTGGAGATACACAAAACAAAAGCATCAATGCCATCTCTGACTATGATAGACAACCTCCTTACACAACTTACATTAGGGGACTTGCTTACACACTCGTCGTGGGCAAAAGCATACATTCGCTTAGATATCATTTCATGAAGGAAACTGGTCAGTTTGTACTGTCAGCATAAGGCTATCAAGATAGGCTTGAATAACCAAGACGTCAAAGTTCAACGCAACGGCTTTAAGGTGTTTCTTTGCAAGCAGGTTAACATTACATTTAAGACAGATTTATATTTACCGCAAATGTTTACAACTTACAGTTGAGCCAAAGTGTGAGTCATTATTACACAAAGCAAAAAGTAACATTTAAGAACAAACAAGGATCATTGTACTGATTTCAAACAGCACCTTTATGACAGCTGTTCAGGAGAATGTTCCAGGTTTGTTCAAAAAAGGTATATTGTCTTAATGTTAGGTTCTGATGGAATGTTAAATTTTTCTTATTTTTAACTGGACAGATGTGGAATGGCAAAACCTACAGTAGGGTCCCTTTTATTCATTTTAATTCCATATGCAAAATAAACAAACAATACACAGCAATACGCATGTTAGTCAGTGTCACAATACAGCCCGTTATACCATTCTGTATGAGGCCACAGCAGAATTGCACTGCTACTCAAACCATACAGTCCTGAATTTTATCATCCAGAATGTGATTATGTGGAGAATAACTAAGCATCACAGTGTTTGTTGAAAATAAACAGACAGTTTAATACATTTTCTGAGTCAAACCAGCAATCGCTAGTACACTAGGAAAGCAAAAAATGGATACTATAAATGCAGATCTTGCTAGGTGAAAGAAAATATATTTTTTTAATGTTTGGAGGGAATCAAAAGGAAGGGAGGTGGAGGAGGGAATGGCCATGCCACTCAACTGGGCAATTTTATAATTTTTTTTCTCCTCACAAAACAAGACTTGGCTTGTTAACAACTGAGTGTTACCCTGTTGTCTTGGAGCATAGCGGAGAAAGGGCACAACTGGTAGGTCAGGTACAATTCATGCTGCTTGTCATACAGAAAGGAAGAGGCTGGATGGAGCGGGAATGTACGGGCTGTATATGTGTAAGAGAAGAGAGAGAAGGGTGTGGGTGGAATAACAGTGAAGTGCAACGCCTTTAGTTCTCCCCTTCGCCGGCATCCCCCTCATCACCCTGGTTTTCTGATGTCCACAGCTGCAGAGGGGGAGAAAAACAAATCCAACCATTGAGTTCATTGGATTCATACACTCGAGGTATTCAGTTCCAAGAGTATCAAACTATTATGCATTTGAATGGCATTACATCGACAAGGCGTGTATTGGCAGTAAGCACTTACAGTGAGGTTGTCCCTTAGTAGCTGCATGATCAGGGTGCTGTCTTTGTAAGAGTCCTCGTTCAAGGTGTCAAGCTCGGCGATCGCTTCGTCGAAAGCCTGGAGGGAAAACAGGCATATGGAAGGGGGTAAAAAATATGTTCTAAAAGACCCAGAATACAAAAACCTACAATGCCTCAAACAGGTTTTAAATGTATTACCCCTAAAAAGGGCTTACCAACTAACAAATCGTGGCATACCAGATGACAAAGCACCATCCATTAAAGTCTATTTTTGATTCAATATCTGGCAAATGCCAACAGCACGAGCACCGTTGTTGAAGATCACGTTTGTGTCACGTACACTACATGACCAAAAGTATGTGGACACCCGGGCATCGAACATCTCATTTCAAAATCATTGGCATTTAATATTAGGTTGGTCCCCCCTCTTTGCTGCTAAAACAGCCTCCACTCTTCTAGGAAGGCTTTCCACTAGATGTTGGAACATCGCTGAGCATTAGTGGGGTTGGGCACTGATGTTGGGCAATTAGGCCTGGCTTGCAGGCCTAAGGTGTTCGGTGAGGTTGAGGTCAGGGCTCTGTGCAGGCCAGTCAAGTTCTTCAACACCAATCTCGACAAACCATTTCTGTATGGACCTCGCTTTGTGCACGGGGGCTTTGTCATGCTGAAACAGGAAAGGGTCTTCCCCAAACTGTTGCCACAACATTGGAAGCACAGAATCGTCTAGAATGTCAGTGTATGCTGTAGCATTAAGATTTTCCTTCACTGGAACTAAGGGGCCTAGCCCGAACCATGAAAAACAGACCCCAGACCATTATTCCGCCTCCACCAAACTTTAGTGGGCACTATTCATTTGGGCAGGTAGCGTTTTCCTGGCATCCGCCAAACCCAGGTTCGTCCGTCAGACTGCCAGATGGTGAAGCGTGATTCCTCACTGCAGAGAGCGCGTTTCAACTGCTCCACAGTCCAATGGCGGCGAGCTTTACACCACTCCAGCCGACACTTGGCATTGCGCATAGTGATCTTAGGCTTGTGTGTGGCTGCTCAGCCATGGAAACCCATTTCATGAAGCTCCTGGCGAACAGTTATTTTGCTGATGTTGCTTCCAGAGGCAGTTTGGAACTCAGTAGTGAGTGTTGCAACCGAGGACAGACAAATTTTTTACCCTCTATGCGCTTCAGCGGTCCCGTTCTGTGTGCTTCTTTGTCCTAACACTTCGCGGCTGAGCAATTGTTGCTCCTATATTTCTACTTCACAATAACAGCACTTGCAGTTGACCGGGGCAGCTCTAGAAGGGCAGAAATTTGACAAACTGACTTGTTGGAAAGGTTGCATCCTATGACGGTGCCACATTGAAAGATACTAAGCGCTTCAGTAAGGTCATTCTACTGCCAATGTTTGTCTATGGGGATTGCATGGCTGTATGCTCAATTTTATACATCTGTCAGCAACTGGTGTGGCTGAAATAGCGGAATCCACTAATTTGAAGGGGTGTCCACATACTTTTGTATCTATAGTGTAGCTGAGCAGGAGGAGCGTGTTTGTGCTCTGTATTGATTCAATTAGGCCAGACTCATACTGATCACACAGGCGCTGCTGTGTGATGGAGGAACGTGTGTGTGTTTGAGCGAGAGAGAGTGTATAACGGTGCCCCACCGCCTTCGCCAAACTGCAGGCCTGCTCAGGGGAGTTGAGGATCTCATAGTAGAAGACAGAAAAGTTGAGAGCGAGCCCCAGCCTGATGGGGTGTGTCGGCTGCATGTCCTTCTTGCTGATGTCAAAGGCCTCCTGGTAGGCCTGCTGGGAGTTCTCCACTGTGGCTGTGACAGAGAGGGAGAAGAGGTCCAATTAATTAACGGCATAATGCTTTTGTTGAAGTGAATTCATGTTTCATTTCACAGCCCATCTCCTGTATAATGGATACTGATTAAACATTGTCTAGATCTTATGGGGCGGCATATAGCCTAGTGGTTAGAGCGTTGAGCCAGTAACCGAAAGGTTGCTAGATCGAATCCCCAAGCTGACAAGGTAAAAATCTGTCGTTCTGTCCCTGAACAAGGGACACCCACTGTTCCTTGGCCGTAATTGTAAATAAGAATTTGTTCTCAACTGACTTGCCTAGTTGAATAAAGGTTAAATAAAAGTACTATGAGGACATCAAATTGGAGGTTTTGCTTATTTCCATGAAAATCAGAGGTTGAAGAAAAGTGGCTGATTAACGAATATGGGTGACTCAGAAGCTTTCCCATTGAACAGAGATGATCAACTTACTCTTCTTTGATTCTCCAGATGCCACCTCAGACAGATATCTGTAGTAGTCCCCTTTCATTTTAAGGTAGAACACCTTGCTTTCTGCCTGAGTCGCATTGGCAATGAGGTAATTGTCGAGGAGTGCCTAAAACAGAAAAAAAGAGAGGTTGGTTGGGTGTCAGTCAACTCAAGTCCGCCCTTTCAACACACAGGACCAAACAAAAGATGAACCCAAAATAGATTATGCTTTGTAACCTGGCGTTGGGGTCAAATTCATTCCAGCTCACAATCAGAATGCCTAATGAAAAATTCCTGTAGGCCATTCCCAAATTGCCTGGACTCTAAATGAACAGGACTATTAATGAATTGAAATAAAGCCCCAGTGTTACACTCATCCCCATAACATCACGGGACCCTTCATTTAATAGCGAGGGGGGCCCATAGGGAGTAGCAAGCGGCAGCGCTCTCTCACCAGCACGTCCTTGCAGATGTCCTGCAGCTCGGCCTCAATCTTCTCGCGGTACTCGCGTGCCATCTGCTGCTTCTTCTCGTTGCCCTCGGTCTTCTGCTCGATGCTGGAGATGACACGCCAGGAGGAGCGACGCGCACCCACCACGTTCTTGTAGGCCACCGACAGCAGGTTGCGCTCCTCGTTGGAGAGCTCACCGCCCTGCTCCGTCACCGCCTTCATAGCCGCCGCCATGTCGTCATAGCGCTCGGCCTGCTCGGCCAGCTTAGCCTTCTGTACCAGGTCGTTCTTGTCCATGTCGAGGCTGTGAAAGGGCACAGAGTTGTGGTCATAGTCACAGCAAGCAACATAGCCATCATAAAATTGAGAAACACTGGGATCATTGTCAATTCAGTCAATTGACAATGACTGAAATTAAATAAACTTGAGTAAACTTGCCTTTCAATGCTTTTTAATTTCACTTTACTTCCCGATTGAATTGAAATGGAATTGACATCAATCCCGGACATCTCTGGACATGCTATCGGGTTGTCTATATATCAGAAATGAGGCCCTCCCTTAACTGAGAGAGAAGTATGTACTAATATTTGGCCCAATTACTGATTATTCAATAGGCTATGTATTAAAACTGATTAATAAAATCAGAACAATATATGTCAACATGAAAAACCTTTCAGATACCACTCAGGAGTTACTCCAAAGATATTTCCTTAGGGGCTATACTTGTGAACCTTGCTTAGACCACAGTTTAAACCATTGGTCTAAAATGGCTAGCTGCTAGCTTTTCTCATAGGTGAACCTGGCCAAATTAACCAGCTGAGCAGATAATTATATCTGGTAACAAAATAACAACCTATCAGAGACCTTAAACAGTAGAGCCACCATCCAATTGCATTTGTTCCATTAGGCCACCAGAGGCAGATTGTTAAACAATTCAAATTCTTGGTTTAATTTGTTACCTATGGTCTAAAATGGAGAGTGTCGATACATTTTAGCATAATGCTGCCTTTGACTAGGCTACTGACATCATACAAAATTCTAAAGGGTTTTCTCATACACTACCAGTCAAAAGTTTTAGAACACTTACTCATTCAAGGGTTTTTCTTAATTTTTTACTATTTTCTACACTGTAGAATAATAGTGAAGACATCAAAACAATTAAATCATATATGGAATCATGTAGTAACCAATCTAAAGTGTTAAACAAATCAAAATATATTTTATATGAGATTCTTCAAAGTAGCCACCCTTTGCCTTGACAGCTTTGCACACTTGGCATTCTCTCAAACCATTGTTTGGGATGAGCATGACCGCAGACTGAAGGAAAAGCAGCCAACAAGTTCTCAGCATATGTATACTCCTTCAATACTGTTGGCAAAGTATTACAGGTGAAGCTGGTTGAGAGAATGCCAAGTGTGCAAAGCTGTCAAGGCAAAGGGTGGTTAATTGAAGAATCTCAAAGATAAAATATATTTCGATTTGTTCAACACTTTTTTGGTTACTACATGATTCCATGTGTTATTTCATAGTTTTGATGTCTCACTATTATTCTGCAATGTAGAAAATAGGAAAAATAAGGAAAAGCCCTTGAATGAGTAGGTGTTCTAAAACTTTTGACCGGTAGTATACATGACCAAATTACATGTTTTTGATCATCCATTTAACACACATCCATGTACTTTTACAAAAAAAAATAAAGGCACATATAACTTTGTATTGAGACATCGTGTGTTGTCAAATATACGTTTATTTTAAGGAGGAAAGCCTCCACTGCTGGTCCTCGAGTGAAATAGTGAAAATGTGACGAAGTAGAGAATCGAGATGCATATAAAACCTTGTATAATTAAGTGTACACATCTACGTAATTTCCGGTATATTCATTGTAGTGATGAACATTTCTGTATTACGCCTTTCATATAGCCTGTGTTTTGGTCTGAGTGACTCCAAGATGCTCCTTTCATATTATTCATTTACTAAGTGTTGCCTGTTCTTCGATTCACAATACAACCACTAATAGTGTAGGCCTAATAAATAATAGCAGTGTAAGCTACACTAAAGTTCCATATGCAATAGGTTATAGCAAGGAGAACACCATATGGTGTGAATGTGTGCAATGTTCAACCTATAGTAGGCTAGCCTATATCAACACCATTTTTGGACATGATACGCTAGCCAAGCTAAACACACATCCATGACAATGAAGATAGCTCTATTGTTGATCTGAATGTCTATATAGGCTAGGCCAGTCAGTCAACAGCTTTGTGTTGCAGGAAAGCATAATCAGATTGTGTCTTTTACTGCATCGGCTTCATTCGTTTTTAAGCCAGGTTTCACCTCAGTGAATTCTTGGAGTAGCTGCGCCCTCTACTGGACACCTGGTGAACCTAGCCTGACCAGTCAATTTACCAGGGCCTAAAATAAACACCCGCTACCTGCCAAATGCGTGTAGATTTTGGCGTTGGCGGGTTAAATGTCTATTTCACCGGCCACGTTGGCGGGTGGTTAGGGCTCCACCGTGCGAGTATTTCACTCACATTTGTGAATAGAAATAAGTATGATCACATTTATAGTAAAATAAATTATGCAGTAGCCGTTTCAAAGTATTTCTGCCGTTTTGTTTCATAGCTGGTAAATTAATTGCACAAAGTATAAAAACTACGAATCCTATATAGCCTATTCCACCTCGCTCTGCAACACTGCCAGGCTGGGGGCTGTGCGCACGTGAAGAGCAGATTGAAAGATTCATTTTTATTTAATTTTTTAGAAGTGCAGCACACAGGCATAAAAGTTGGTCTAAACCAAACATCTGCTGAAGTGAGACTTTGTCCTTGTGTTTCTTTGCTATTTACATTGTTTTGTTCACATGCTAGGTTGTTTTTCTATGTTTGAGCTTTAACTGCTAGGGAAGAGAAGACAACGCTTATTCTACTAGTCAGAATCTCACAGGCACAAACATGACACGAGTCGCACTACAACGGTAACCTTACGCCCTTAAAGGGGCATTTGTCTAATCTGTGATATTTTGGATAAAGAACACATCACAAAAAAAGAAAAACAATAACCCACATTACTTCTTATTAAAAATAAATTTGTTTTAGAAACATTACAAAGCATGCTCATCCGTTCGTTTGTGTTTTCTTGGTGAAATTTGTGTGAAAAAATATGTTGGCTGGTAAAAAAAAATATGAGAGGCTGGTAGATTTTTAAAATCTACCTGTCCCAGTGGCTGGTGTACCAAAAAGTAAATGTTATGCCCTGCCATTTACACATGACAAGGAAGGCTAGATTATTATTATAAAAACGTTGTAGGCATAAACCCACTCGTAGGCAAGTATACACATCCATGCAGCCTCATCTGCTAAGACATTATTAGGCCCTAGCAGTGTGTTTGTGAAAAAGGCTGGCGAAATCGTAAATTCATCTTGCAGATGCTAAACGCTTTCAACTGTCGATCAAGTCCCATTGGGGCTCTAGGAAGTTTTAGGCTATAATCAGAAGACCATCTTTAAACAAGGGTTTCCCAAACTCAGTCCCCGTGTGCACATTTTGGTTTTTGCCCTAGCACTACACAACTGATTAAAATAACCAACTCATCATCAAGATTTGATTATTTGAATCAG
This sequence comes from Salvelinus fontinalis, assembly GCF_029448725.1. NCBI lineage: Eukaryota > Metazoa > Chordata > Actinopteri > Salmoniformes > Salmonidae > Salvelinus > Salvelinus fontinalis. The sequence continues at coordinate 16,689,495 of NC_074667.1, forward strand.
CTGTGTACTGCTAGAACAAAAACCTAAATGTGTCCCCGAGGAGAACCCCAAGACCGAATTTGGGAAACACTGTAACAAATAACCATTATAGGAAATTAACCTTATCACTTTGTTTAAATTTGAGGTGAAACACAGCTCTAGACTTACACCTAGAGCAATGAATGTTTCTAATGCACTAGACACCAATAGAAAATAACATGAAATGGTCACAGTACTCAGTGACAACGCCGCAGGGGATCTTAGCTATATTGTTTTACGCATATAATTAATAGGATCTATTGTTTAACCAATGTATTATTATGGCCATGTTAACTACAAGCTTATTATGACCGCTAAGTCAATTTTGACTCTGATTTGTCACTTGCGTTAGTTTATTTACAATGCCTGGAATACTATGACAGTATGGTATCCTAAAATACCAAGGCCAAACGTCTTAATTGCCACTGTCTTAGTTATTATCGATATAAAACCGATAACATGACAACCTGCTATTCTTTAATCACGGATTTAGCAATGGAACGTCCATGGCGGAAATACTGCTGCATTGCCCTATAAGATCCGTAGGCAACCTCATTGCTAAGGCGCTAGCTAGCGTGCTATATTCCAGTCCATTGGAGATGTTGGTAGTTGGCTAGCTACGCCCTCTGTCGCATTCCCTTGCGGAATTTTAAGATGGAGCGATACCGTTAGCAAACCAACTAACGTTAGCTAGCGTAATTGAATGCAACCAATGAGTTGGATTTACTAAAATGTCATTTTAATTCGTTATAAGCACCAGTTTTATTTTATTGTTCACGAATCGCAAAGGCCTGTGTATTGCAGTCCAGTCACTAGTAAAATTCGCTGGAGATAGCGTCAAGTTAGCATTAGCTTGCTAGCGCTGGTAAGATATCTTCATTTCACGACGACCAGGATGGGAACGTTAGCCTGGCAAAATGTGTTTTTCAGTCTCTATACACATTTCATTATGGAACACTTTTTGATTCATATATTGCATGGCCGATCTCCCCTATTGGCTTACAATAATCTAAATCCTAGCTAGTTTGTGAGCTCTAGTTCGCCATTCAATCACACGTCTCGGCCTAAGTCATTGTACCCAGCCCCAAACCACAATAGGCACCTTCCGCCATAGATAGCGATTTGAGCCATTGTTGGGTTATGGGCCCAAAATGCTTTACCTTACCCATGAAATAATACTAGAATCGACTTTATGCAAGTAAACTCACATTTAGAATGTATTTTGAATCTTGCTTTTTTTTTCTCTGAACGATGGGAGTATCAAGCTGTCCTCGGTTCGCTGCTCGGGATGTTCAGGGCAGTACCACTTCCGCCTGCGCTGACACTTCCACTTCCGCTTCCTCTAAACCCCACCCTCCCCCGCCAATATCTATGGTAACAGCACTCCGGGGTTTTCAGAGAGTTGTACAGGGTCGTTGACGTCATAAAGACTACGGGAACCACTATAGAATGACGTATATGGTCACCATAGTTACTGCAGAGAAGAGGGCGAAGCAAAACATGTTTTTACAATTAACCTTTGTTTAACTAGGCAAGTCAGTTAAGAACAAATTCTTATTTACAATGACGGCCTACACAAGAGGGATAACTGGGCCCAAAATCTTTTTTTTTTTGGCTCACCAAGCGAGGAGTTTTTGTATGGAGGCCAATGGAGTGTCAAATTTTGTAATAAAAAAATGTATGTCTTATTTGCTACGTGTGGCTTACTTGATGTAATATAAGTTTCGTAATGATTAAGGTAGCTACGAGTGTATCGCTATAAGTAGGACACGTGACATCCTGGCAACTGAGAAAAAAACACTTTGTATCAGACTTGTGCCTGATCGTCACTACCACGAACACAAAGTCATAAACCCCGCCTATTTCTACTATCTCCCTTCTAAAATATGATTTTAAACCTAACACGAACCTTAACCTACACTGCTAACCATATGCCCAACTTTTAAATTAAAAACCCAAAAGCACATTGTTGTCATTCATTTTTTGATAGCCATTTTTGACTTTGTGGCTGTGGTAACTAGGAAACCGTTGTGCCTGTTGTCCACACAGAATATTGGCTATGATGGTCCCACCTGATCTTGCCTCCTCCCGACTGCCTTCCATTTTTGAAGACATTTATTTTCATTGTGTGGAGTAGCTGGTCAATACAATGGATAATCTGTGGTTACTGTCTCCAAGAGACAGTTGACAGTCAGATATTATGCTGCGTTCATATCATGTTGGAAATTTGCCGCGTTTACATCATGTCGGAAACTCGTACCTCAGAGTTCAAATGAATGTATATTATTGACATTTTATTAGTTTTACTTTTTTTATTTGACCAGGTAGGCCAGTTGAGAACAAGTTCTCATTTACAACTGCGACCTGGCCAAGATAAAGCAAAGCAGTGCGACACAAGCAACAACACAGAGTTACACATGGAATAAACAAATGTACAGTCAATAACACAATTGAAAAAATCTATATACAGTGTGTGCAAATGAGGTAAGATTCGGGAGGTAAGGCAATAAATAGGCCGTAGCGGCGAAATAATGACCATTTCCAATTAACACTGGAGTGATAGATGTGCAGAAGATGAATGTGCAAGTAGAGATACTGGGGTGCAAAGGAGCAAAAGAACAATATGGGAATGGGCTATTTACAGATAGGCTATGTACAGGTGCAATGATTGGTAAGCTGCTCTGACAGCTGATGCTTAAAGTTAGTGAGAGATATATGAGCTTTCAGCTTCAGTGACTTTTGTAATTCGTTCCAGTCATTGGCAGCAGAGAACTGGAAGGAGAGGCGGCCAAAGGGCATGCTACGGGTGGGTGCTGCTATGGTGACCAGTGAGCTGAGATAAGGAGGGGCTTTAACTAGCAAAGACTTATAGATGACCTGGAGCCAGTGGGTTTGGCAACGAATATGAAGCGAGGGCCAGCCAACGAGAGCATACAGGTCGCAGTGGTGGGTAGTATATACAAAACGGATGGCACTGGGATAGACTGCATCCAATTTTCTGAGTAGAGTGTTGGAGGCTATTTTGTAAATTACGTCGCCGATTTCAAGGATCGATAGTCTGTTTTACGAGGGTATGTTGGCAGCATGAGTGAAGGATGCTTTGTTGCGAAATAGGAAGCCGATTCTAGATTTAATTTTGGATTGGAGATGCTTAATGTGAGTCTGGAAGGAGAGTTTATTGTTTGGGGGCCTCCCATCCAAATCACTAAAGAGTTGATCTGAGAGAAGATTACGTGAATAATATATAAATGTAAATGTTTTCCGATCAATCAAGTCGATGAAGATATTAATAAAGGAAAAACAATGTGAGGAAATCACTACCGAAATGATAGCGGAATGGAGGCATGATTTATGTTCCAGGTCGCCTCCTGTGCTACACTCCAGTGCTACACACGCAACGAACACTCTGGATCATTGCTACTCTCCCTTCTGGGACGGCTACAAAGCTCTCCCACGCCCTTCTTTCGGTAAATTAAATCATGCCTCCATTCCGCTCTTCCCCACCTACAGGCAGAAACTTAAGCAGGAAGTACCCATGTTAATGACTGTTCAACGTTCGTCTGACCAATCGAAATCTATGCTTCAAAATTGTTTTGATCATGCGGACTGTGAAATGTTCCAGGTTGCCTCTGAGAATAGTATCGACATATACACTGACTTGGTGACTGGGTTCATCAGGAAGTGCATAGAGGATGTTGTTCCTACTGTGATGATTAGAACTTATCCAAACCAAAAACCGTGGATAGATGGCAGAATTCGCAAAAACTGAACCACCTAATTGAACCTCGACATGGTGACTGGGAACATGGACGTATACAAACAGACCAGCTATGACCTCCATAAGGCAATCAAAGAGGCAAAACGAAAGTACAGGGACAAAGTGGAGTAGCAATTCAACAAGTCAGACATAATATATATGTGGCAGGGATTCCAGACAACCACGGATTGTCTGGACACCAATGCCTCGCTCCGGGACAAGCTAAACACCTTCATCACCCGCTTCGAGGAAAACAACACCAAACCGCCAACATGGGACTCCGCTGCTCTCAAGGATCAATACATTCTTTACATTTTTATATGTTGCGTTTATATTTTTGTGTGTATACAGTGCATTCAGAAAGCATTCAGACCCCTTGACTTTTTCCACATTTTGTTACGTTACAACCTTATTCTAAAATGGATTAAATAGTTTCCCCCCCCCTTACCAATATACACACAATACCCCATAATGACAAAGCAAAAACAGTATTTTAGAAATTTTTATTTATTAACATTATAAAACTGAAATATTGCATTAACGTAAGTATTCAGACTCTTTACTCAGAACTTTGTTGAAGCACCTTTGGCAGTGATTACAGCCTCAAGCCTTCTTGGGTATGACACTACACGCTTGGCATACGTGTATTTGGGGAGTTTCTCCCATTCTTCTCTGCAGATCCTCTCAAGCTCTATCAGGTTGGATGGGGAGCATCACTACACAGCTTTTTCAGGTCTCTCCAGAGATGTTTGATTGGGTTCAAGTCCGGACTCTGGCTGGGCCACTCAAGGACATTCAGAGACTTGTCCCTAAGACACTCCTGCATTGTCTTGGCTGTGTGCTTAGGGTTGTTGTCCTGTTGGTAGGTGAACCTTCAACCCAGTCTGAGGTCCTGAGCTCCATTGAGCAGGTTTTCATCAAGGATCTCTCTGTACTTTGCTCCGTTCATCTTTCCCTCGATCCTGACTAAGTCTCCCAGCCGCTGAAAAACATCCCCACAGCCTGATGCTGCCACCACCATGCTTCACCGTAGGGATGGTGCCAGGTCTCATCCAGACATGATGCTTGGCATTCAGGCCAAAGAGTTCAATCTTGGTTTCATCAGACCAGAGAATCTTGTTTCTCATAGTCAGAGTCCTTTAGGTGCCTTTTGGCAAACTTCAAGCGGGCTGTCATATGCCTTTTACTGAGGAATGGCTTCTGTCTGGCTGTAACGGTCGTCTTTCGGTGAGAGAGTGGACCAAGGCACAGCGGGTGATGAATACATAATGATTTATTTGACAAGACGAACACTGACACGAAATACACTTGATAATTACAAAATAACAAACGCACGTAGACAGACCTGAACTAACGAACTTACATATACACGAAGAACGCACAAACAGGAAAACTGACTACACAAAACGATCGAACGGACAAACAAACCGAAACAGTCCCGTGTGGCGCAACATAGACATAGACACAGACACAGGAGACAACCACCCACAACAAACAATGTGAAACAACCTACCTTAATATGGCTCTCAATCAGAGGAAACGCCAAACACCTGCCTCTAATTGAGAGCCATACCAGGCAACCCATTAACCCAACATAGAAAACACATAACATAGACTACCCACCCAAACTCACACCCTGACCAATTAAACACATACAAAAACAACAGAAAACAGGTCAGGAACGTGACAGTCCTAAACGATATCTTAACCGCCATCGATAAGAAACAACACTGTGCAGCCCTATTTATTGACCTGGCCAAGGCTTTCGACTCTGTCAATCACCACATCCTCATCGGCAGACTCGACAGCCTTGGTTTCTCAAATGATTGCCTTGCCTGGTTCACCAACTACTTCTCTGATAGAGTTCAGTGTGTCAAATCGGAGGGTCTGTTGTCCGGGCCTCTGGCAGTCTCTATGGGGGTGCCACAGGGTTCAATTCTTGGACCGACTCTCTTCTCCGTGTACATCAATGATGTCGTTCTTGCTACTGGTGAGGCTGATCCACCTCTACGCAGACGACACCATTCTGTATACTTCTGGCCCTTCTTTGGACACTGTGTTAACAACCCACCAGGCGAGCTTCAATGCCATACAATTCTCCTTCCGTGGCCTCCAATTGCTCTTAAATACAAGTAAAACTAAATGCATGCTCTTCAACCGATTGCTGCCTGCACCTGCCCGCCTGTCCAACATCACTACTCTGGACGGCTCTGACTTAGAATATGTGGACAACTGCAAATACCTAGGTGTCTGGTTAGACTGTAAACTCTCCTTCCAGACTCACATCAAACATCTCCAATCCAAAGTTAAATCTAGAATTGGCTTCCTATTCCGCAACAAAGCATCCTTCACTCATGCTGCCAAACATACCCTTGTAAAACTGACCATCCTGCCAATCCTCGACTTCGGTGATGTCATTTACAAAATAGCCTCCAAAACCCTACTCAATAAATTGCATGCAGTCTATCACAGTGCCATCCGTTTTGTCACCAAAGCTCCATATACTACCCACCACTGCGACCTGTATGCTCTCGTTGGCTGGCCCTCGCTTCATACTCGTCGCCAAACCCACTGGCTCCAGGTCATCTACAAGACCCTGCTAGGTAAAGTCCCCCCTTATCTCAGCTCGCTGGTGACCATAGCAGCACCCACCTGTAGCACGCGCTCCAGCAGGTATATGTCTCTGGTCACCCCCAAAACCAATTCTTCCTTTGGCCGCCTCTCCTTCCAGTTCTCTGCTGCCAATGACTGGATCGAACTACAAAAATCTCTGAAACTGGAAACACTTATCTCCCTCACTAGCTTTAAGCACCAGGTGTCAGAGCAGCTCACAGATTACTGCACCTGTACATAGCCCATCTATAATTTAGCCCAAACAACTACCTCTTTCCCTACTGTATTTATTTATTTTGCTCCTTTGCACCCCATTATTTCTATCTCTACTTTGCACATTCTTCCACTGCAAATCTACCATTCCAGTGTTTTACTTGTTATATTGTATTTACTTCGCAACCATGGCCTTTTTTTTGGCCTTCACCTCCCGAATCTTACCTCACTTGCTCACATTGTATATAGACTTATTTTTCTACTGTATTATTGACTGTATGTTTGTTTTACTCCATGTGTAACTCTGTGTTGTTGTATGTGTCGAACTGCTTTGCTTTATCTTGGCCAGGTCGCAATTGTAAATGAGAACTTGTTCTCAACTTGCCTACCTGGTTAAATAAAGGTAAAATAAAAATAAAAAAATACAAAAAAGAGTGAAGGAAAAGCAGGCCACAAGTGCTCAGCATATGTGGGAACTCCTTCAAGACTGTTGGAAAAGCATTCCAGGTGAAGCTGGTTGAGAGAATGCCAAGAGTGTGCCAAGCTGTCATCAAGGCAAAGGGTGGCTACTTTGAAGAATCTAAAATCTAAAATATATTTAGATTTTTTTAACACCTTTTTGGTTACTACATGATTCTATATGTGTTATTTCATCGTTTTGATGTTTTCACTATTATTCTACAATGTAGAATAATGGTGGCATGCTGGCCTTCTTGGCAGAGTTCCTCTGTCCAGTGTCTGTGTTCTTTTGCCCATCTTAATCTTTTATATTTATTGGCCCAGTCTGAGATATGACTTTTTCTTTGCATCTCTGCCAAGAAGGCTAGCATCCCGGAGCCACCTTTTCACTGTTAATGTTGAGACTGATGTTTTGCGGGTACTGTTTGATGAAGCTGCCAGTTGAGGACTAGTGAGGCGTCTGTTTCTCAAACTAGACACTAATGTATTTGTCCTTTTGCTCATTTGTGCACCGGTACCTCCCACTCCTGTTTCTATTCTGGTTAGAGCCAATTTGCGCTGTTCTGTGAAGGCAGTAGTACACAGCGTTGTACGAGATCTTCAGTTTCTTGGCGATTTCTCGCATGGTATAGCCTTCATTTCTCAGAACAAGAATAGACTGACGAGTTTCAGAAGAAAGTTCTTTGTTTCTGGCCATTTTGAGCCTGTAATCGAACCCACAAATGCTAATGCTCCAGATGCTCAGCTAGTCTAAAGAAGGCCAGTTTTATTGCTTCTTTAAATCAGAACAACATCATTACATCTTCAAACTAAGGGCAACCCACCGTGGTATGGCATTCCTGACAGGGAGACATTAGCTGGCTGGCTACTATTGCCCCGTAGCACTCACTTCTGTCATCATGAATTGCTTTGAGAGACTAGTCAATGATCATAGCACCTCCACCTTACCTGCCACCATAGACTCACTTCAATTTGCATACCGCCCCAATAGGTCCACAACGCCCGTGCTCAGGTCAATACAACGCTGGTCTGACCAATCGGATTCCACGCTTCAAGATTGCTTCAATCACGTGGACTGGGATATGTTCCGGATAGCCTCGGACAATAACATTGATGTATACGCTGTCTCGGTGAGCGAGTTAATTAGCAAGTGCATCGGAAATGTTGTACCTTCTGTGACTATTAAAACCTTCCCTAACCAGAAACCGTGAATTGATGGCAGCATTCGCATGAAACGGAAAGCGCGAACCACCGCTTTTAATCATGGCAAGGTGACCGGAAACACGACCGAATACAAACAGTGCAGCTATTCCCTCCGCAAGGCAATCAAACAAGCAAAGTGTCAATATAGAGACAAAGTAGAGTCGCAATTTAACGGCTCAAACACGAGACATATGTGGCAGGGTCTACAGTCAATCACGGATTTGCCAAGAGAATCCATTCACCTGACAGGTGTGTCATATCAAGAAGCTGATTACACAGCACACCTTCTGCTGGAGACAATAAAAGGCATTCTAAAATGCACAATGCCACAGATGTCTCAAGTTTTGAGGGGGCCTGCAATTGGCATGCTAACTGCAGGAATGTCCACCAGAGGTGTTGCTAGAGAATTTAATGTTCATTTCTCTACCATAAGCCGCAACCAACGTCATTTTCGAGAATTTGCCAGTACGTCCAACCGGCCTCACAACCGCAGTCCACGTGTAACCACGCCAGCCCAGGACCTCCACATCCGGCTTGTTCACCTGCGGGATCATCTGAGACCAGCCACTCGGAGAGCTGATGAAACAGTGGGTTTGCACAACCTAATCATTTCTGCACAAACTGACAGAAACCATCTCAGGGAAGCTTATCTGCGTGCTCGACTGCAGTCAGTCTTGACCTGACTGTAGTTCGGCGATGTAACTGACTTCAGTGGTCAAATGCTAACCTTCGATGGCCGCTGGCACGCTGGAGAAGTGTGCTCTTCACTGTACCGGGCAGATGATAAGCCTCAAGTCTTGGGTACAAATGTTTTATACCAGTGTTTGCAATGGACTCGTATCAATGACCTACGAGTGGATCCCACTAGATGGCCAAGCTTCAATGTCAAAATTGGCTATACAGTATTGTAAAAATGTATGAAAACAAAAAGGAGCTTTTTGGTCTTAATTTAAGGTTAGGGTTAGGTATAAGGTTAGCAGTCTGGTTAAAGGGATACTTCAGGGATGCAACACTACTTAGCATTGGCTCGCAAAACTACCTCTAACTTCCTTCATACTGGGCACAGAGACATGCAGTTTTTATTCACAAGTTCATGTGACTTAGGGGAAGTAGATAAATGGCCTCATAGCCAAAATCACAAATTATCCCTTTTAACGTTAAGACAACCACTATAATGGTGCTCTTGACTGTGGTGCTGTGATGCTATGAAACAGCCAGCAGGGTGTACTAGAGGCTATGGTATTTTATTTCTTTCACGATTAAACTTAGCCTGCCTTGCCAAATTCTGCTAATAAGATCATCTTCAACATGAAAACTTTCACATTTTGATATTGTTAAAAGAAATAGCACAAGTATCACTGATATAGAATTGGGGGCATTATGAGCACAATGTCAAGTGTTAAGATAGGCAAAATGACGGGTTATAAATCTAATACCAAAAATATTAGAACAGTTTATTTACATTGATCTGTTGTATGGTTTGCATCAACTGCGGAATTAATCGACGTCTTCAATAATCAGTTGAAAGAGTGATTAGTCTTACATATTCACATTTCCACTGAACTGTTTGTTGATATAAAAGCCTTTTTCTTGCAACAGTAAATATATTAAACAAGTAACACATTTCTCTATGACCTTGCTTAAAATTATTTACCATTATTTCAATAGGTAACCAATACATAATGTAATAACTTTACAGTGGCCTAAAAAATGTACTATTGGCAAACAATTGAGTGTCCTTCACAATATTGTAATTTTGCAGAGCGATTTGACAGACATAAGTTCGACCGGGGTCAGCCCCAATTAATGCCCATCAAGTCAGGACAGTCATTAAACAAAAAACTGTCTCTTTGGACCTCTATATTGAGTTTGTGGTTTATTCAATTAAATTATCTTCTACTTTTTTCAGTAAAGGAAGTTTCAAGTTGAGATGGGACAGCTATCTGTATGGCCTCTTTAGCGAGCTTGGTACACAGCCACCGTCTCATCCACCTTGCAGATCTCTGGGGACTTAGGTGGAGCAGCTCGTAGTTGTCTAACTCCAGAAGTATGCCTGTGATCTTCCCAGCCAGACTGAGGAGCGTGATCAGGGTGAGAGATGCTCACCTCGAGAAATGGGGAACAAAACAGACCATCATTTAGTACTTTACACTGGAGGATTGCAAAATTCCAGTATGAGGCTAATAAAGTGAACTGAACAGAAGGATGCCAAACTCACCAAGCATCTGCTTCTGTTCCTGAGGACAAGCAGTTGCCAGCATGGCCATCAGAGGCTCCTGGCCTTGGACATGGACAGCAGGCTGCTGCATGGGGGCCTATGGCAAGGCAATCATATGATGCAATGGGTTCTGTACACTGCCTGGGTACTTGTAGCGTTACTTGTACAATGCTGAGAACTAGATATTCACGATTAAAGATGTGATTATAGCTAGTTATATCACTAATGTATTTTTACAACTACAGACTGTAAATGTTATGGGATCATTTAGGTATGAGGGGCTGCATCATCAGATATACGCACCCCTCCGTTGAGACAAAGCCGAAGCCCTTGCTGCGGCCACCCTCTGTTATCATCACCATTGCACTCGTAATCGTTCCAAAACTGGGAAAACTCCTTGTGAAGACGCTCATCATCCCAGTGATCGTCCTGCTTCATCTGCTCAAACTCGTGTATCGGCTCTGTCCGGCGCTCTCCTTTCTTCTGAGTGGACCACACTGACCCGTCTTCCATTCAGCTCCTCCCCATTAATTTTAGCCACAGCCTGAAGAGGTCAGATACACTCCATTGAGACACTGGACTCACAGATACTGAAATCTATTCCATATCTAGACAGTGACAATAATGTATGGCATTACTCACCTTCTGTGATGATCATTGGATCATGATTAATTTTGCATCAATGCAATTTCATCTTTATTGACTAGCGTTGTATCAGTCTCAATTGCGCTGCCCGTGCATTCACAGATGCCATAATGGGACAGATGCAACATTGCGATCTCAATACACCTTTATGCGACAACAATGGGTTTGGGTTTTTTGGGACATCACATCATTCAACGGAAGGTGGATGTGGATGTGCTCCGGAATGGAGAGGAATATAATAATTCTGAAGGAGTATGGAAAGAACCAAAATGTACAAATGCAGGAGACAGTCAAATCAAGTTGTGGTAGGCCTACATCAACAATGCTTTATCACTGAAAGGTTATCAAGGCCGCACAAAAATGTCTTGATACTGCATTGACACTAACCTGTAAGTTGATTGCTGTTTTCAGTTTTTGCAGTCTTAACTTGTTAACGACATTATAGTGTTAATGAAGCTCTTCAGCTTTCATGAAAACTCTGTTAAATTTCATGGGAGGACTATTATAGTCAAGAATGGGAATGACAACAATTATAAACTGTCATTAAACAGCAGCAAACGTTTCCCTCTAATCTTATCAATCTATATTTTGACAAAGGATGTTGAATTACCATCACTCCATTTTGTTTGATGTTATTTTTGATACTAATGATGCACCGATATGACCGATACTTACAATTTTAGCTGCCCTTTAAGCGTTCTAGTACAGTTAAATAGTTAACACACACACACACACGGACGCAGCGGTCTAAGGCACTGCATCTCAGTGCTAGAGGCGTCACTACAGTCTCTGGCTCGAATCCAGGCTGTGATTGGGCGGCACACAATTGGCCCTGCGTGGTCCGAGTCCCTGGTCTTTGTGGTTGAATCTGTGTTTGAAAATCACTGCTTGACGGAGGGGTCTTACAGATAAAGTGCCTTCGGAAAGTATTCAGACCCCTTGACTTTTCCCCAAAAAATATACGTTACAGCCTTATTATAAAATGGATTAAATAAAATTAAAATACTGACAAAACAAAAACAGAATTGTAGAAATTTTAGCAAATATATCAAAAGTAAAAAACTGATATCTTATTTACATAAGTACTCAGACCCTTGTGCGGCGCACAATTGGCCCAGCGTCCAAGGCCGTCATTGTAAATAAGAATTTGTTCTTAACGGACTTGCCTAGTTAAATAAAGGTTACACACACACACACACACACACACACACACACACACACACACACACACACACACACACACACACACACACACACACACACACACACACACACACACACACACACACACACACTGACCAAAAAGTTATTTTGTTGGCAGTTACATATGTCCCCGTTACCAGTAAAACACAATCAAAACCTATTTCTTTCACTTACTTGCTGTACTGTTTCGTTGTTCATTTGTTCAGTGGTTTCCTTCTCAACTATGGAACGCCATTTGGGTCTCTGCGTGTCAAAAAAGATACACGTCAAATAACACTATTTGACGTGTCTAATAACACAACATCTGTTTCAGTAGCTATAGTTAGCTAGCTAACTATATAGCAAAAGGTGTCATCATCGAAAACAACCCTAATTTATAAAACAGTTCTTATTTGATTAATGGTGGTCGGACCCATCTATGTGAAGGTAGCCATAATAAGGATTAGCCACAATAGTGCACTTTGCGGTTAGCCTTCAAAATAAAAGTATGGCATAATTCTACAATTTGTATTAATTTGCATTACTGTCAATGACATAATTTTATTTTGAAGGCAAACCGCCAGTTCCACTATATTGCCTAATCCTTAATGTGGCTAGCTTCACAACACTAACCTCACTAGCCAAATAAAGCTAGCTGGCTGCTTATAACATTAGCTTTGGGCAACAGGGTTAAGTTGCTGACTAGGTATTTATTTTCATGAACTGAAGTTCAATTTCAATAGGCGAACAACAAGTGGCAACCTAGCTAATACTAACAAGGATTCCTAAATCATTGCTAAGAATAATGAAAATGACTGCAGGTTCTACTGGTCATTGTTTTCAGGCTGGTTGTATTGGTGCTAGCTAGGTACCAAGCTGAAGCTACCTACCCCAGAAGTTGCGGTCGAACAAATTATGCTTTATTACCAACACGGTATTGTAAACACATTGTTAGTGGCTGGTGTTTTGCAGACTTTTTTGTACAGCTTTGACAGTGCTACTGTATCTTTTTTGACACGCAAAGACCCAAACGGCATCCCATAGTATGTATGTCGTGAAGCTAATAGCAGTGACGCTATTACTGTGTAACTCCGGTAGGGCAACATCTATAAAATAGCACACTTGGTAGTGTGTACCGGTGCTCGACCAGTCGACGAAAGCCAACATCACCCACAACAGAGAACAGTTGATTGTCAAGGGCAATGAATTCCATTTTCTTGGCTTTAATGGATTTCGCCTTTGAGTTGTCTCGCTGAAATTGTGTTACTCTTTCAAATTACTGCTCAATCCACACTGCAGACATTGTGGGCTAGTTTAGGAATGCTGTGTTGCACGTATAGTGCAACATTTTACGCGATGTTATGACGTCATGTATCTACGTTCTATAGGTATGCACGTCAGCTTTGACACTGGTTTTGCACATCGGGCCGTTAAACTAGACATTGGCCGCTACCGATGTTGGCATCTTTAGCTAATATCAGCGGATTCCGATATGTTCACCGATATATTGTGCATCCCTATTTGATATAGTTCTCTTTATTGAAGAAAACGTTATTCATCTTGCACTCGAGACTATCGCCACTATACAGAAACATTGTCCATTGAGAAGTGATAGTAATCTCTGTACAATCAATCGTCCCCTGGGAAATTTATGGAGACATCGTTTGACAAAGTTAAGGCACTGTTTTGTTTACTTAGCAGTCTGCGGAAACGAAGCATTAAACATTGTGGGTTCAACCAGGTTTGAGTGATGCTGATTGGTTTATACCGGTATATCGACTTTACTTTTGGTGGCTGCTGTTTGAAAGAGATGTTGCCTTTCGCGAGTACATTTTTTAAAGAGTGTAGGTTACCATGAATGGCTTTCATGAATGGCTTTTGCACAATGTTGATGGTTGTTACCCATGGGCACTTGTTCTTCCTGCTTAAACCTCATGGTTACTATGTTTAGTACCTAATAGTGTCCCTTGAAGGAGAATTTTCATTACTTTTAAATAACATGAAATTCTTGTGAAATGTTTGTTGTAAATCTTGTATAGTATTTGTGTCTTTTTGTGTGAATGTTGCTGTTAGTGCCTTCAGAAAGTATTCACACCCCTTGATTATTTTCACATTTTGTTTTGTTACAGCCTGAATTTTGTTTTTGAGGTCACTCTCTTTTCAATGAGTTTTCAATGGGAATCTAGAATTCTAAGGCAGTTACTTGCAGTTCCTATCACTTCCACTAGATGTCAACAATCTTTAGAAATTGGTTGATGTTTTTCCTTTGAGAAATTAAGAAGTAGGGCTGTCCAGAACGAGGGTCGAGTGAAGTGTACTGTTTGTTAGAGGAGCATGACCTGAAAGCTAGCTTCACTTTGTTTTCCTCCGGTATTGAACACAGTTTATCCCGTCTTAAATTTGATCGATTATTTACGTTAAAAAATACCTAAAGTTCTATTAGGAATGTTGTTTGAAATGTTTGGACAAAGATTACAGGTAACTTATGAGATATTTTGTAGTCATGTTGCGCAATTTGGAACCGGTGTTTGTCTGGATCAAAAGCGCCAAATAAATGGACATTTTGGATAACGATGGAATTAATTGAACAAAAAGACCATTTGTGATGTTTACGGGACATATTGGAGTACCAACAGAAGAAGCTCGTCAAAGGTAAGGCATGAATTATATCTTTATTTCTGAGTTTCGTGTCGCGCCTGGCGTGTTGAATTATGATTGTCTGTCTTTGTTTGATGGGGTGCTGTCCTCAGATAATAGCATAGTTTGCTTTCGCCGTAAAGCTTTTTTGAAATCTGACACGTTGGCTAAATTTACAACAAGTGTAGCTTTAATTTGGTGTATTGCATGTGTGATTTCATGAAAGTTTAATATTTATAGTAATATAATTTGAATTTGGCGCTCTGCCATTTCACCGGATGTTGTCAAATCGATCCCGCTAAAGGGATTTGATCCCTAAGAAGGTTTTAAAGAGTTCAATAGCTGTGATAGGAGAGGATGGAGCAACAACATTGTAGTTAATCCACAATACTAACCTAAATGAGTGAAAAGAAGGAAGCCTGTCGACAATAAAAATATTCCAAAACATGCATCCTGTTTGCAAAAAGTCACTAAAGTAAAACTGCAAAATAATGTGGCAAAGAAATTAACTTTATGTCCTGAATACAAAGCGTTTGTGGCCAATCCAACATAAATGAGTACCACTCTTCATATTTTCAAGCATGATTGTGGCTGCGTCATGTTATGGTTATGCTTGTCATCGGCAAGGACTAGGGAGTTTTTCTAGAGGAAAACCTGGTTCAGTCTGCTTTCCAACAGACACTGGTAGACAAATTCACCTTTCAGCAGGACAATAACCTAAAAACACAAGGTCAAATATACACTGGAGTTGCTTACCAAGACGACATTAAATGTTCCTGTGTGGCCTACTGTAGTTACAGTTTTGACTTAAACCGGCTTGAAAACCTAAGACAAGTCTTGAAAATGGCTGTCTAGCAATGATCAACAACAACTTGACAGAGCTTGAATTATTTTAAAAAGAGAAATGTGCAGATATTGTACAATCCAGTTGTGCAAAGCTTTTAGAGACATTTACAACTGTAATTGCGCTCAAAGGGGATTCTAACATGTATTGACTCAGGGGTGTGAATACTTATGTAAATGAGGTATTTCTGTATTTCATTTTCAATACATTTGCAAAAAATTCTAAAAACATGTTTTCACTTTGCCATTATGGGGTATTGTGTGTAGATGGGTTAAAACATTTTTTTGTTGAATCAATTTTGAATTCAGGCTGTACTCCTCTCTTTTTAAAGAGAATTTCCCATCTGATGCAAAACTCAAGGCAAACATACAACTTTGGAGAACTCTCCCAATTTCCTTCCTCCCACAACTGCTCTACCTATTCCAGAACATCCCGGTATCCATATCTATGTCCTTTCATAAACAACTGGACTCAATTATCAATCGATTCATCTGGGATTATAAAACAGAGGATAGGTTAAAAAAAAACACCTCTGTAAGTCCAAGATAGAAGGAGGATTGCCACCCCTTCTCTATTGGCACTGTGATTTTGTCCCCTGTCAATTTGGAGATTTCACTTTATAGTAACAGTCCTATTATACATATAACAGTCCATATCTGGAAGCAAATCAAGGTCCATTTTGTCCTTAGACCAATATCATTCCTGCTCCTTATGGCGAGGATTCCCTCCTTTGCCCCCTCTAACCTTGATAACACCTTTGAGCGATGTGGAGAGCTAGGGATAAATACCATAAGGGATCTATATTTAGAAGGGACCTTTGCCTCCTTTGATTTGCTGAGGGAAACCTATCTTCCCCAAAATACCTTTTTCAGATACCTACAGATTAGAGACTATGTTGAACCTCTCACTCAGGCGATCAGATCTCATGCAGCAATACACGGCTGTAATACTGAAGATACTCTAAATAAGATTTATATATACGCAGATGACCTTCTCCTCTATGTAACGGAACCCCAATATAATAATACAGTTATTCTTGATTTGTTAGAAAATGTTAAACCTTCCATGTTTGACGGATGCATTAAAATTTGTCCCACCTCAGGCAAACTGATATCTCGTCTATATGAAGCTCTTCAATCTGTTAGCACACCTTCTACAGATGCCATTAAGGAAAAATGGGAGGAAGAGTTAGGGACTGACTGTGGCAGATTTCTGTGGCAGACTGGGAAGTTAGTTTGGAGCATATCCACACCTGCTCCATTAACTACAGACATTGTCTCATACAATTCAAGGTATTACACAGATTACACTATTCCATAACTAAACTGCATAGGATATTTCCTGATACATCCCCTATGTGTGATACATGTCATACTGTGGAGAGTACACTACTCCACTGCTTTGCCCTATGCTCTAACTTGTATGGTTATTGGTGTGGAATTTTTAGGATCCTCTCTGAAGCTCTGGAGACTTCAATTAACCCAGACCCGCTTCTGATCGTCCTGGGAGTTTCAGAAACCCTAAACAGATGAACCAATCCCCAAAAACAACCAATCTCTTACAGTCTGTCACGGCTTGACCATAGTTCTTATGTCTTTTGCTTGTTTAGTGTTGGTCAGGACGTGAGCTTGGTGGGAATTCTATGTTGTGGGTCTAGTTTGTCTGTTTCTGTGTCCAGCCTAATATGGTTCTCAATCAGAGACAGCTGTCAATCGTTGTTCCTGATTGAGAATCATATATAGGTGGCTTGTTTTGTGTTGGGGATTGTGGGTGGTTGTTTCCTGTCTCTGTGTTTGTGTTCTGCACCAGATAGGACTGTGACGGTTAGTTTGTTTTGTTTTGTTATTTTGTATAGTGTCTTGTTTTGTGTGAATTAAATCATGGAAAATTACCACGCTGCACATTGGTCCTCAGATCCTTCTCGCCTCTCCTCGTCTGAGGAGGAGGACGACTTAGACTGCCGTTACAGAACCACCCACCAAACTCGGACCAAGCAGCGTGAGTACGGGCAGCGACAGCAGCAGCAGCGGCCAACTACACAGGACTCCTGGACATGGGAGGACATTTTGGAGGGTAAAGGACCCTGGGCTAAGGTTGGAGAGAATCGCCGATCTCGGGAGGAGATGGAGGCAGCTAAAGCCCAGGAGCGGTGGTATGAGGAGGCAGCACGGAAGCGTGGCTGGAAGCCCGTGAAGAAACCCCAAAAATTTCTTGGGGGGGGGGGGGCTAAAGGGTAGTGTGGCGAAGGCAGGTAGGAGACCTGCGCCCACTTCCCATGCTTACTGTGGAGAGCGGGAGTATGGGCAGACACCGTGTTATGCGGAAGAGCGCACGGTGTCTCCTGTACGTGTGCATAGCCCGGTGCGGGTTATTCCACCTCCCTGCACTGGCCGGGCTAGATTGAGCATTGAGCCAAGTGCCATGAAGCCGGCTCTACATATCTGGCCTCCAGTACGTCTCCTCGGGCCGGTGTACATGGCACCAACCTTACGCATGGTGTCCCCGGTTCGCCAACACAGCCCAGTGCGGGTTATTCCACCTCCCCGCACTGGACGGGCTACGGGGAGCATTCAACCAGGTAAGGTTGGGCAGGCTCGGTGCTCAAGGGAGCCAGTACGCCTGCACGGTCCGGTATATCCGGCGAGTCAGGAGCTGCCAGAGCCGCCAGCCAGTCAGGAGCTGCCAGAGCCGCCCGCCAGTCATGAGCTGCCCACCAGTCATGAGCTGCTTTCCAGTCATGAGCTGCCTTCCAGTTGTCCTACAGTCATGAGCTGCCCTACAATCATGAGCTGCCCTACAGTTATGAGCTGCCCTACAGTCATGAGCTGCCCTACAGTCATGAGCTGCCCTACAGTCATGAGCTGCCCTACAGTCATGAGCTGCCCTACAGTCCGGAGCTGCCACTCAGCCCGGAGCTGCCACTCAGCCCGGAGCTGCCACTCAGCCCGGAGCTGCCACTCAGTCCGGAGCTGCCACTCAGTCCGGAGCTGCCCCTCTGTCCTGAGCTACCTCTCTGTCCTGAGCTACCTCTCTGTCCTGAGCTACCTCTCTGTCCTGAGCTACCTCTCTGTCCTGAGCTACCTCTCTGTCCTGAGCTACCTCTCTGTCCTGAGCTACCTCTCTGTCCTGAATCATGTGGGTGCCTTGGGGAGGATTCTTAGGCCAAGGTCGTGGGCGAGGGTCGCCACTCAAAGGACGCTAAGGAGGGGGACAAAGACAGTGGTGGAGTGGTGTCCTCATCCACCGCCGGAGCCACCACCACGGACAGATGAACACCCAGACCCTCCCCTTGAGTTTTAGGGGGGGGGGGGGGGGGGGGGGGGGGTACTGTCACGGCCTGACCATAGTTCTTATGTGTTTTGCTTGTTTAGTGTTGGTCAGGACGTGAGCTGGGTGGGAATTCTATGTTGTGTGTCTAGTTTGTCTGTTTCTGTGTCCAGCCTAATATGGTTCTCAATCAGAGACAGCTGTCAATCGTTGTCCCTGATTGAGAATCATATATAGGTGGCTTGTTTTGTGTTGGGGATTGTGGGTGGTTGTTTCCTGTCTCTGTGTTTGTGTTCTGCACCAGATAGGACTGTGACGGTTAGTTTGTTTTGTCATTTTGTATAGTGTCTTGTTTTGTGTGAATTAAATCATGGAAAATTACCACGCTGCACATTGGTCCTCAGATCCTTCTCGCCTCTCCTCGTCTGTGCCGTTACACAGTCTCATAGCTCCCTCTACCAAATTATGGCTCAGCGAGTTGGTAAACACTCTACACTTAGAAAGAATGTGATATAGTCTGAGCAATAAATTATCTTAAGTTTAGCAAATCTGGCAGCCTCTCCTCTCTTATTTGGACCAGTCGGCGCTGTGAATTTGTACATTTTAATGCACTCTCACTTGTGACATTTTCATCTACCCTTGGCCGGTACCCCTGTATGTCCAATTTTTGGAATTAAGTCACATACAAATCACATACAGTTCCATTATGCAATTATAGTGACAATATCTCACCCACCTACTCACTACCTCATCATCCTCTCCCTTCCCTCATCCTCCCCACTCTCTCTCCCCCATAGGTAAAGTAATGACCTATCAAAAGAAACCTAATGAGAGAGTTGCTGGTGTAGAACCACACTGTGGGCCGTCCTGCTGCAAACAATCCCCTACGCCTCACTGCACAGCATTTTCCCTGCGAAACCCCTCAATCTTCTGCTCAAGGTAGTCGCACACGGAGGCACTGCAAAGTCTGCCTGTCTGGTACCAGGAGAAGGTAGCAGAGGAGGTTGACATAGAACATGTATTTAGCTTGTGACACACATCTACAGTTGAAGTTGGAAGTTTACATACACTTAGGTTGGAGTCATCAAAACTCGTTTTTCAACGACTAAACAAATTTCTTGTTAACGAACTATAGTTTTGGCAAGTCAGTTAGGGCATATACTTTGTGCACGACACAAATAATGTCCTCTAGTCTAATGAAACAAAAATAGAACTGTATGGCCATAATGACCATCGTTATGTTTGGAGGAAAAAGGGGGAGGCTTGCAAGCCGAAGAACACCATCCCAACCGTGAAGCATGGAGATAGCAGCATCATGTTGTGGGGGTGCTTTGCTGCAGGAGGGACTGGTGCACTTCACAAAATAGATGGCATCATGAGGTAGGAAAATTATGTGGATATATTGAAGCAACATCTCAAGACATCAGTCAGGAAGTTAACGCTTGGTCGCAAATGGGTCTTCTAGATGGACAATGACCCCAAGCATACTTCCAAAGTTGTGTCAAAATGGCTTAAGGACAACAAAGTCCAGGTATTGGAGTGGCCATCACAAAGCCCTGACCTCAATCCTATAGATAATTTGTGGGCAGAACTGAAAATGTGTGTGCGAGCAAGGAGGCCTACAAACCTGACTCCGTTACACCAGCTCTGTCAGGAGGAATGGGCCAAAATTCACCCAACTTATTGTTGGAAGCTTGTGGAAGGCTACCCAAAACGTTTGACCCAAGTTAAACAATTTAAAGGCAATGCTACCAAATACTAATTGAGTGTATGTAAACTTATGGGAATGTGATGAAAGAAATAAAAGCTGAAATCATTCTCTCGACTATTATTCTGACATTTCACATTCTTAAAATAAAGTGGTGATCCTAACTGACCTGAGACATTGACTGGGATTAAATGTCAGGAATTGTGAAAAACTGAGTTTAAATGTATTTGCCTAAGGTGTATGTAAACTTCTGACTTCAACTGTATGTGTTTCACTATGGTTTGGGGAGTAGCATATGCTCAAGCACTATTGAGCACATCTGCAGCAATTACTGACTGACTGACTAGACAGGTGACTTGACCGGTGATCTGCCATGATACTATGCCTTTACAGGTGGGGGGTGGAAATGCAGTTGTTCCAATCACAGCATGAATATGAAATATGGGTTATACATATTCATAAATTGTCAGTCTTTTCTTGCAGTTTTTTTTCTCTAGTAAAACAAGTTGTTTTTGTTCAACCAATACTTCAATAAAATACATATATGCCTATTTGTTTTCTTGCTGTGTTTTCATCCAGTAAAACTGTTAAGGAGTGTGTGCTAGCATACAAAAGCTGGCCTCAATCTTCAGCTTGAATGATATTGGCAAATAATGTTCAATACTGTTTGTGTATGTGGTTTCTGAAAGTTCAGTATAAAGATGAATTATTAGTAATTAGAATAAAATATCAGGATATAGCAATAAAACAATAGTACAAAGAAGTGACATAACACTGCTATAAAAATAATAATTTGCATTGACAAAATCACACATGAGTTATATAACAGTAAGAAACAGTAATTGTTGTGCTCCACAAGGGGCAGGGCAGAACAGAGCTATGCTAAACAGGCCAAATGAAAACAAACCATGGTCATAAGGCCAGGGTAGCTTCAAAAGACAACAAGCTAATACTTCTCTGATGCAATTAGCATTGTTTACAGAGCTAATAGAAGAATATAGCTAGCTACATAAGCACGATTGAGTATAACACCATAAAGGTTATAAAATTAGTAACCTTACCTTGCGTGTTCGCGGTTATAAGGAATACAAACATATATATTATGCTCCATACAGTGAGCTACAGTAGAAACCACATAAAGACATACAGAAACTATTATAACATAATAAGGCACTTACTTTGATAGAACCTCACGCATGTCCAAAAGTTATTATCATGTAGTAATGAAAACAACAATGAAGTAGAAGTGGGCACCAGCCGGAAAATGTGAAAAACTTTGTGCAGGTCCTGCACACTTGAACGCAAATGTCTGCATACTTGATCTGCAGAAACAATGGGGAAGTGCTTGGGAAAGTTTGTAATGGCCAAGAAATGTATTGTCCGCAAAAGTGAAATGGCTTACTTTTATGTGAATTAATGAGGCAGAACACACCTCAATTCAAATTGTTCTTAGAAAATAAAACTTGTTCGAAAATAATTTGAAATAGATAAGTTTAAAACAGCTTATAAATAAAAGCAGGCAGCGTGACTTGAAAAAATTGCATAAAAAACTCACGCTGGCGTGACCGTTAGAGATATTAGGTTAAGAAAATGACTGTAAAAACTGTGAAATCCCGGTGGATTGATGAGGTATTGAAAAATGTTATGGTTGAGGGGGATGAGGAAAAGCAATGGTAATAAGTCTGGCTGCAAACGTACTGCAAATTGAAAAATCATGTGACTAAACTGAAATAAAAGAAGAATAAACTACACTATGAAGCAAAGATAAATGACAAAGAATGAAAGTAAAATGCTTTGGAGGACCTTAAAACCTGTTTGGGATAGAGGGCGCTATTTTCACTTTGGGAAAAAATCATGCCCAATTTAAACGGCCTTGTACTCTATTCTTGCTCGTACAATATGCATATTATTATTACTATTGGATAGAAAACACTCTCAAGTTTCTAAAACCGTTTGAATTATATCTGTGAGTAAAACAGAACTCATTTTGCAGCAAACTTCCTGTCAGGAAGTGAAAAATCTGAAATCGAGGCTCTGTTCCAGGGCCTTCCTATTCATTTGCTTGAAATCTATGGATATACATGCACTTCATACGCCTTGCACTAGATGTCAACAGTCAGTGGGAGGTGGAATGGGGTGTCTAGCTTGATCTGAGGTCAAACGAGAGCTCTTGGAATGACGTGACCCCAAATTTCCTTTGTCCAGCAAGGCGCGGGAAGGAACCCTGGATTGCCTTCTGAAAAGCTTTCGTTATAGACGGCTAATATGTCCGGCTTTGATTTTATTTGATACATGTGATAATATCATCGTATGTTTTTTCAATATAGTTTTATCAGATTATTGAACGTTTATCGTGAGTTTTGGCGTTTTCCGTTCTCTGCGTTTGGTGAAGATGGACAACTTCGCGCCACTTGGCTAGCTTTGGTTGCTAATTCTACAGGCAAAGAGGACATTCTAAAACCAAACAACGATTTATTCTGGACAAAGGACTCCTTGTACAACATTCTGATGGAAGCTCAGCAAAAGTAGGAACCATTTATGATGTTATTTCGTATTTCTGTGGAAAATGTTTAGTACTATTTTCCGCCCTCATTGCAGGCGCTGTCTCGCTATAACTTAAGCTGCATGTCGTACTAAAGTTATTTTTAGAATTCTAACACGACGATTGCATTAAGAACTAGTGTATCTTTCATTTGCTGTACAACATGTATTTTTTAGTAAAGTTTATGATGAGTTCTTTGATTAGATTAGGTCAGTGTCAGAAATATATCCGGATAATTTTGTGCAGTTTGGCTACGTATTCACATTGTAAAACCACGATTTGTACCGCTAAATATGCAAATTGTGGAACAAAACATATATGTATTGTGTAACATGATGTTATAGGACTGTCATCTGATGAAGTTTGTCAAGGTTAGTGAATAATTTTATATATTTAGCTGTTTTTTTGCGATCGCTACCTTTGCGGTGAATGAATGCGGTTGTGTGGTTGGCTATTGTGGTACGCTAATATAATGCTATATTGTGTTTTCGCTGTAAAACACTTAAAAAATTGGAAATATTGGCTGGATTCACAAGATGTTTATCTTTCATTTGCTGTACACCATGTATTTTTCATAAATGTTTTATGATGAGTATTTAGGTATTTCACGTTGTTGTTCTAGCTGCTTTGGTGATATTTGTGATTGTAGCTGCAATGTAAAACTATGATTTACACCTGAAATATGCACATTTTTTGAACAAAACATAGATTTATTGTATAACATGTTATAAGACTGTCATCTGATGAAGTTGTTTCTTGGTTGACTAATTCTATCTCTATTTGGGGGTTTTGTGCAAGCTACCTGTGCTGTGAAAGAAATGTCTGTGCTTTTTTGTATTTGGTGGTGAGCTAACATAAATATGCGTGGTGTTTTCACTTAAAACATTTTAAAAATCGGACATGTTGGCTGGATTCACAAGATATTTAACTTTCATTTGCTGTATTGGACTTGTTAATGTGTGAAAGTTAAATATTTCAAAAAAATATTTCAGTGGAATGTGGGGGGGGGGAGGGGGGGGTTCCGCTAGACAGGTTAAATGACATTTTTCCAGAAAAGGTAAACTCAGTCCCATCATTCATTGAATCATTGAATTCATTACAAAACCGACTGATATTGCCAAATGTTGAATTCCGTGAGTGTGGAAGAGGTGAAAAAAATATTGTTCTCTATCAACAATGACAAGCCAGCGGTATCTGACAACTTGGATGACAAATTGCTGAGAATAATAGCGGACGATATTGCCACTTTTTTGACATATCTTCAATTTAAGCCTACTAGAAAGTATGTGGATATTGTGGGTTACTGTGTATAAACAAAGCAGGACAGTCCAATTTGATGGGTTTTCATTCCAGGCTGTAAAGCAACAAAAGGTGAACATTTTGAAAGGGGGTGGTGACTTTCTATACCCACTGTAGTGCATGTCCTTGCAGCGCTTTTACGGGTAGCGGAATTCTCTGGAAATTCTCATTTGCTTACCATGTAGGAGTGGACAAAATGGCTGAGGTCTCCAGCTACCTTGGAGAACTCAGCCTTTAAAACTTCTTACGGCTGAGATCCCGTTAACGGGATCAATATGACAACAGCCAGTGAAAGTGCAGGGCGCCAAATTCAAACAACAGAAATCTCATAATAGAAATTCCTCAGTCATACAAGTATTTTACACCATTTTAAAGATACACTTGTTGTTAATCCCATCCGATTTCAAAATGACTTTACGACGAATGCACACCAAACTATTATGTTAGGTCTGCACCTAGTCACAGAAAAACCCAGCCATTTTTCCAGATAAAAGAGAGGAGTCACAAAAAGCAGAAATAGAGATCAAATTAAAAACTAACCTTTGATGATCTTCATCAGATGACACTCATAGGACTTCATGTTACACAATACATGTATGTTTTGTTCGATAAAGTCCATATTTATATACAAAAATCTTAGTTTACATTGGCGCGTTATGTTCAGTAATGTTTTGCCTCCAAAACATCCGGTGATTTTGCAGAGAGCCACATCAATTTACAGAAATACTCATAATAAACATTGATAAAAGATACAAGTATTAAACATGGAACTTTAGATAAACTTCTCCTTAATGCAACCGCTGTGTCAGATTTCAAAAAAACTTTACGGAAAAAGCACATGATGCTATAATCTGAGTACAGCGCTCAGAGCCCAAATAAGCCATAAAGATATCCGCCATGTTTTGGAGTCAACAGAAGTCAGAAATAGCAATATAAATGTTCACTTCCCTTTGATGATCTTCATCAGAATGCACTCCCAGGAATCCCAGTTCCACAATAAATGTTTGTTTTGTTCGATGTAGTCCATCATTTATGTCCAAATACCGTCATTTTGTTCGCGCGTTCAGTCCAGTAATCTAAATTCATGATGCACAGGTCAGACGAAAAGTCAAACAATTCCATTACAGTTCGTAGAAACATGTCAAACGATGTATAGAATTAATCTTGAGGATGTTTTTAATATAAATCTTCAATAATGTTTCAACCGGAGAATTCCTTTGTCTTCAGAAATGCAATGGAAAGCAGGTCGCTCTCATGTGAGCACGCATGTTCAGCTCGTGCCAGACACCTGACTCAAAGAGCTCTCCTTCCCTCATTCTTCACAGTAGAAGCATCAAACAAGGTTCTAAAGACGGGCGACATCTAGTGGAAGCCTTAGGAAGTGCAATATGACCAATATCCCACTGTATATTGGATAGGCATATCTACAAACCTCAGATTTCCCACTTCCTGGTTGGATTTTTTCTCAGGTTTTTGCCTGCCACATGAGTTCTGTTATACTCACAGACATCATTCAAACAGTTTTAGAAACTTCAGAGTGTTTTCTATCCAAATAATCATACTAATAATATGCATATCTTAGCCTCTGAGCCTGAGTAGCAGGCAGTTTACTCTGGGCACCGTTTCATCCAAGCTACTCAATACTGCCACCCAGCCATAAGAAGTTAAAAGTCCAAAGTATGCTATGTCCAGTGGCTGCAGGACATGGATGTAGTGTGGTAGAAGACAAAGAAGTATAACCCCTTCCCTTAGTGCCACCACGAGCACCTCCGAGTCCATGTGGCTGTCTCGTTATTTCCAACACCTTCATCATCTCAGCCAATCATGACTAAAGGGAAGGTTCCTTGCTTTTTCTGTAACTAAACCAACTAGGCTCGTAATTTAACAATTGTATTTGTATTTACAGATGGCATACAAGTTTGTTATTAACATTCTTGGAGCCTGGTCTGTAGGAAAGGGTAAACACAAAACGGGTGAAAAACATTGCCTGGTGAGGGTTCAGTCTCCTCGCTGCCCGGATGTACTCCAGTTTGCGGTGGTCAGTCCAGATGAGAAAAGGGTGTCTAGCCCCCTCAAGCCAATGCAAAAGGGTTTTATAATGATCAATTAGCCTTTTAAAATGATAAACTTGGATTAGCAAACAAACATGCCATTGGAACACAGATGGTTGCTGATAATGGGCCTCTGTACGCCTATGTAGAGATTCAATTAAAAATCTGCAATACAATAGTCATTAACAACATTAACAATGTTTACACTGTATTTCTGATCAATGTGATGTTATTTTAAATGGACAAATAATGTGATTTTCTTTCAAAAACGAGGACATTTCTAAGTGACCTCAAACTTTTGAACAGTAGTGTATATATATTTGTTTTCAGAACATTAACTGTGTGTAGGTAGATATGTGTGTAGGTGGATGTGGATGTGGAAAGGTAGATATAAATTATTTGTTGTAAGTTGGGGGGGGGGGGGGGGTTCCCACCTAGCTCAAATTGTGGGGGTGTTCAAACCTAGGTTGGCTATGAGTCAATTCTTTTATAAAGGTTGAATAGTCTATTGTTCAGCTAAAAGCCCATCCTAGAAACATTGTTAGCAGAATTCACAGCCTGCTATGCTTGTGAAAAAACGAAGAATAGTTTTTCCCCTTTCCACTCGCTAAAGACTCCAATAGATAAAGTGTTTTTAGCAACAATCGGCCCCAACCCCAGTTAATACATTTGGGCACAGTCGATAGCGTGCTGGACTTCGGGCTAGAATGTTGAGGGTTCGAAACCTGCTCCCTGTTTGTTTCATTACATCATTATGCCGGTCTCAGAGCAAATAGCCTGGATTGTTACTCCCATCTCGTCTCTCGCCCTCTTCCATGCGTCATTCTCCGCCTGAGTGGCTAGCTTGTGGGCGTGCTGGCAGGACATGGCAGCATCTTCGGTTGTGCGTCAAGAATTCAGCATAGAAAGTTTGTATGAAGGTCTGGTTATTCACAGGCAAATAATAATATGCTCTAAACCTCTCTGGTGACAAACAAACTTTGCTGCCCTGTTTTTAATCATCCACATGGCTGGGAGAACCTCCTCAGATTAATACAGATGAAGGGAGTTAGATATGCATAGGAAGTGTAGTGTACTGTTTATTTTCTGTATACAGTTGAAGTCGTATACACCTTAGCCAAATACATTTAAACTCAGTTTTTCAGAATTCCTGACATTTAATCCCAGTAAAAATTCCCTGTCTTTGGTCAGTTAGGATCACCACTTTATTTTAGAATGTGAAATGTCAGAATAATAGTAGAGAGAATGATTTATTTCAGCTTTTATTTCTTTCATCACCTTACCAGTGGGTCAAAGGTTTACATACACTCAATTAGTATTTGGTAGCATTGACTTTAAATTGTTTAACTTAGGTCAAACGTTTCGGGTAGCTTTCCACAAGCTTTCCACAATAAGGTGGGTGAATTTTGGCCCATTCCTCCTGACAGAGCAGGTGTAACTGAGTCAGGTTTGTAGGCCTCCTTGCTCGCACACGCTTTTTCAGTTCTGCCCACAAATTTTCTATGGAATTGAGGTCAGGGCTTTGTGATGGCCACTCTAATACCTTGACTTTGTTGTCCTTAAGCCATTTTGCCACAACTTTGGAAGTATGCTTGGGGTCATTGTCCATTTGGAAGACCCATTTGCGACCAAGCGTTAACTTCCTGACTGATGTCTTGAGATGTTGCTTCAATATATCCACATAATTTTCCTCCCTCATGTTGCCATCTATTTTGTGAAGTGCACCAGTCCCTCCTGCAGCAAAGCACCCGCACAACATGATGCTGCTACCCCCGTGCTTCATGGTTGGGATGGTGTTCTTCGGCTTGCAAGCCTCCCCCTTTTTCCTCCAACCATAACGATGGTCATTATGGCCAAACAGTTCTATTTTTGTTTCATCAGACCAGAGGATATTTCTCCAAAAAGTACAATCTTTGTACTCATGTGCAGTTGCAAACCGTAGTCTGTTTTTTTTATGGCGGTTTTGGAGCAGTGGCTTCTACCTTGCTGAGCGGCTTTTCAGGTTATGTCAATATAAGACTCATTTTACTGTGGATAAAGATAATTTTGTACCTGTTCCCTCTGGCATCTTCATTTGCTGTTGTTCTGGGATTGATTTGCACTTTTCGCACCAAAGTACGTTATTCTCTAGGAGACAGAGCGCGTATGACGGCTGCGTAGTCCCATGGTGTTTCTACTTGCGTACTATTGTTTGTACAGATGAACGTTGTACCTTCAGGCGCTTGGAAATTGCTTCCAAGGATGAACCAGACTTGTGGAGGTCTACAATTTTCTTCTGAGGTCTTGGCTGGTTTCTTTTGATCTTCCCATGATGTCAATCAAAGAGGCACTGAGTTTCAAGGTATGTCTTGAAATACATTCACAGGTACACCTCCAATTGACTCAAATTATGTAAATTAGCCAGAAGCTTCTAAAGCCATGACATCTTTTTCTGCAATTTTCCAATCTCTTTAAAGGCACAGTCAACTTAGTGTATGTAAACTTCTGACCCACTGGAATTGTGATACAGTGAATTATAGGTGAAATAATCTGTCTGTACCTCTAAGTCCTGCGGCGTAAGCTCGCAACTTTTAAAGGAGGAACCACTGTAGATGCCCGCGCAGTGGAGCTCCCCAGCTAGCACAGTGGATCTGGAGAGTCGGGACACTCGGCTCATGTGGCCCGAGTCTGGGCCACCTTCGGCAGTATTACTTATAGCTAGGATGCAGGGATTGAGCTTGGGCCAATTCCGGTGAGAGTTATCCGGCCCAAATGCTACTCTCTGGCAGATGATTACACGGGCTGCTTTATATAGTTAACATTTCATTATTTATTTATTTTTCCATATTTTCCTCATTGTCTCTTTGGTAAAAAAAATACATTTAACATATAAATGAATTTTTTTAACAGTCCTGTGTAGTATTTTAGTATTTTAATACTTTGTGCAAGGCAATTGATAAGCATTAAAAACTTTTTTAATAGAACCTCCTGAGTGGCGCAGCGGTCAAAGACACTGCTTCGCAGTGCAAACTGTGTTGCTACAGATGCTGGGCACAGCCATGAGGCGACCCACAATTGTCCCAGCGTAGTCCGAGTTAGGGGAGGGTTTGGCCATCTGAGATGTCCTTGTCCAAATGCTCTGTAGCGGCTCCTGTGGTGGGCTAAGTGCATGCATGCTGACACAGCCACCAGGTGTATGGTGTTTCCTCTGACACAAACAGTTTTTTGTGGATGGGTATAATTTGTATGTATAAAATGTATAATAGTAATTTAAAATGTAAAATTACTAAATTGTATACATTTATTTAAATTTGCATCGGGCCGCATCTGGGGGGATTCTGTTAAGATGCCGGCAAAATCAGCTGAATTCCGATAGACGGAAACGGCCGGATGTACTTGGGCCGATTCTGGGCAGTCATTCATTTTGATTCCAGGCCTAGTCTGACACCCGATTCTGGGCCGATTCCTTATTGATAGCTGGGTCATTTGATATTGAGTTGCAGTGATTTGTTTACATAGCCAGCTAACAGGTTACATTTACATTTAAGTCATTTAGCAGACGCTCTTATCCAGAGCGACTTACAAATTGGAAAGTTCATACATATTCATCCTGGTCCCCCCGTGGGGAATGAACCCACAACCCTGGCGTTGCAAGCGCCATGCTCTACCAACTGAGCCACACGGGACCAAGTTTGCTTGTTATGTCCTGTTTCTACCTATGCAATTGATTTGGAAACTGTCCCAGCTTCGTAACTAATCTACTAGCTAACATGGGCGAACTCTGTAGTTGGTCTGGAGGCAACATTGTGCTTCGTTCGCGATGCTGTCACACTTGGGGTGCGTTCGTAAATTCAACCTGGAGTGGCAGAGTGCGCTCAGAGTGTCTCTGGGCGTTCCTAAATTCAAAGCGTTGTTATATTGTCCATTTGTGAATTCAGGGCGTTTCGCTCTCGGAGCTTTCAGAACACACACTGGATGCTCTGGTCGAGGAGTACGGTTGATCCGACAGTTCTGACCTCACAACGGCAGTCAAGCACCCAAGCTAACTGGCTAACGTTGGCTAGCTTGCTAGCTACTTCTAGATACAAATGGGAGAACACCTCACTCTGACCATTTTACTCGCCATAACAGAGCTGGTTAGGCTGTTTTCATGTTATCCAGAGCGTCGGTGACTGTAACTATGCTGCTGGCAACAATTTCATTACGCTTTTTTTGCCGACGTTTACTGACACCGGCCCTATTCAATGGATGTTGAGCTTTCGTAAATTCGTCACTTATTCTGCGCTCTGGCACACTCAGATGACAGTGTGCTGAAATCTGATTAGATAGCCAGAGGGAATTTACGAACGCAACCATTATCGTCTCACTCCCTCCATACACTTATCGTAAGAGTAGGGGTGTTAACCCCGGTGTCCTGGCTAAATTCCCAATCTGGCCCTCAAACCATCATGGTCACCTAATAATCCCCAGTTTACAATTGGCTCATTCATCCCCCTCCTCTCCCCTGTAACTATTCCCCAGGTCGTTGCTGCAAATGAGAACGTGTTCTCAGTCAACTTACCTGGTAAAATAACGGTAAAAAAATAAAAAATAAATACAAAGACAACCAGCAAACTACGCCCATTGATGAAGAATTATTATAGATGAAGAATTATTCTAAACTAGTTTGGCTACGGGTATGTTGACTTCTTACCATCTATGAAAAGTAATTTGATCATGAGTCTTGAGGTGTGTGTACATTTTATATCCTTTATAGTTATAATCTGACCCATCTATGAACATATTCATTCAATTTTTGTCTAATCTATCCTGTCTGATTAATCATCAGTCTGACATACATATGCACACCATGAACTGAGAAACAATCTGGCCACTAAGGGGTTCATAAAATAACTTTAATTGATTGATTGAAAGTGCTGTATAGCATCATGATGATACTGTTTACTGTGTGTGTGTGTGTGTGTGTGTGTGTGTGTGTGTGTGTGTGTGTGTGTGTGTGTGTGGAATAGGAGGCGTGTAACTGTATCACAGAATTATTATGGACACCTCTCAGAGGTGATTATTAGGAAGTGGGTATGTGTATGGTTGAGAAAATAGAGGAAGGAAGAGAGAGACAGTGTGAGAGGGAGAGAGATTATGTTCCTGATCACAATTGTATCCTATTTGTTGCTCCGCTCCTTTCTTTCTCTCCCTGTTCCTCTAGCTCAGTGAAAGTGAGGGAAGTAATATGGAGAGTCAGGGCTCAGCAGCAAAAGACAGGGAGGAAGAGGAGTTAGAGATGATTGGAGGGATAGAGATGTGGAGGGAGGAATGGACAGAGAGAGGAAGAGGAGAATGAAGAGGAAAGAGAGGAGAGTGGAGGGAAAGGAATATAGAGAGGAAGAGGAACATGGAGAGGAGGAATCCAGGTAGAAGAGGAGGAATAGGAAGAGGAAGAGTAGGAAGCAGAGGGAGAGGAAGAGGGAGAGCACACCAGAAAGGGGAGCCTACGTTTCCATGGATGGTGGTGTCATATTAAAGAAGAGGTTGTGCTCTTTAAAACTAAGTTAACTTGTCATTGTAATTTGTTCTTTGTTTTGAGATATGTCTGTTTGTTTGAAATGTGTGAGAAATTGAGCTTTATCTTGAAAATTCTCAGTAATCTACAGCAGCATTCTAGAATTATATTGGGATCTAAAAGGTCAAGCTAGAGACACCAAACTAACTTTCACATGTTCAAGCTATCCTAACTTCCAACTCTTCAAAACTTTTATCCACTATAAACATACAAATTTGCATAAATGTGCATAAAAGAACTCACCAACAGTACTACTTGAACGGTTGAAGTTTGAGAAACCAAACCAACTTTCATATGTTTAGGCAGAATTAAAAATGAGACGGACAATTCAGTCTAATGCTACTAAAATGACTTGTTCTTTGTCAATAGTCCTTTGATAAATTATCTAACACATGAAAAAAGTTAATCAATTGGGACAACAAAAGCACTGGATAGATACAATCAATGGAGCCTAAGTACTTCCACATGGATGATATCCCCTCCATCTACACATTGGAGAGCTACATAATAGAGAGACCTGGTATTGTTCAAGTTCTGAGCGAGAAGATGACGGGATCCGTGAAATAAAGGCTCTGCCAACATGGAATTGCAATCATCGATAAGATGCATTTTCCTTGTTTCAATGATAACAAAGCCCTTTAGTGTCAATCAAAATGTTCATCACTAATGACCATTGCAAATGATCTTGACTTACAAAATATAAATGAAAATAAAAATGTACTGATGCTTTTGTTTTTATAGTTATAACACACAAGTAAAAAAGCAAACATTCAATGTCATAATACTGTTTTTATTAGCAAAGGCAGTCATCTTCACCGCAACAAAGAACATAGAAACAATTATTTTCCAATTTAAAAACGATATCAATATTTGACTGAGATGTTACAAGTAAACATTTTATAGCTGCAGAGAGAGATAGAATTTGTGTGTTAAGGAGATTTTTGGGTCTTAACTGTTTTCAACAGGGAATGTTTCATATGCTTCTGTTTGTGTTGGCTTGTACAAAATAATTTACGAACAAATGGAACCACTTTTTAAGACAGAGGAATACATTACATGTCTTTACAACCCTGCTGAGCTCTTTGCAATCAACCATGCCATAATCCTCCTTAATATGACATATTGTTGGCAGGTTCAAATGTTACAGTTCAAATAAAGATTTATCATGTGCACTTATGAGAAAACAACTCACTGGAATATTGCTGTACAAAGAGACAATTTACAGTATAATACCTTTAATTCAGTGCTCCTTGTTTTTTATAGGCCTATGTTTCCAAATATTTTACTTCTGTACTGATGGTGAAGAGAATACTGCATCAGCACAATGGCGTAAGAGCCTAATAATTAAGTTCCATACATTAGCACAGCTGGCATTAACATGAGTTCACATTTATGTTTTTGCTTTTCATTCAAATCAATGACAATATTAACAATACAAAAGTGATAACATAGCTGTCAAATGTTACAATAAAATAATGTAAGGGCCGCCTCACTGTCACACTGCAATTAAAACTTATTTCGGAGGTTCGGAAGTTTGGATGACAGAGGTGCCCAAAGTAAACTGCCTGTTACTCAGGCCCAGAAACTAGGATATGCATATTCATGGTATTGGATAGAAAACACTCTAAAGTTTCTAAAACTGTTCCAATAATGTCTGTGGGTATAACAGAACTGATTTGGCAGGCGAAACCCCGAGGACAATCCATCCAGGAATCATTTATTTTGAGGTCATTGGATTTTCCAATGCTTTTCTATGAAAGCCTAATTATTAGGACCCAGATTGCAGTTCCTATGGCTTCCAGTTCCTATGGCTTCAACAGTCTTTAGAAATTGTTCAATGTTTTTTTTTTTGAAAAATGAAGAAGTATTCATATTCTTTCTAAGTGTCACTCAGGTGGACTCTAGTGTTTTGGTGCGCGTGAATGAGAACGCGTTCCTCATTGTTTTTCTCCGGTATTGAAAACAGTTTGTTCCGTCTTAAATTTTATCGATTATTTACAAATTAGGGTACCTGAGGTTGGATTAGAAACGTTGTTTGAAATGTTTGGATCAAGTTTACAGGTAACTTATTAGATCCTTTGTAGGCATGTTGGATGAGTTGGAACAGGTCTATTTCTGAATCAAACGCGCCAAATAAACTGACATTTTTGGGAAACAAAGAAGGACTTTATCAAACAAAACGGCCATTCAGTGTGAAACTGGGACCTTTAGGATTGCAAAAGGATGAAGATCTTCAAAGGTAAGCAATTTATTTTATCGCTATTTCTGACTTTTGTGATGCATCTGCTTGGTTGGAAAATGTTTTTCATGCTTTTGTATGCGGGGCGCTGTCCTCAGATAATCGCATGGTATGCTTTCACCGTAAAGCCTTTTTGAAATCTGACAAAGCGGCTGGATTAACAAGATGTTAAGCTTTTAAATGATGTAAAACACTTGTATCTTCATGAATGTTTAATATTACGAATGTAGTATTTTTGAATTTCGCACTCTGCAATTTACCGGATGTTGTCAAATCGATCCCGGTAACGGGATTCTAGCCGTAAGGGATCCCTAAGAGGTTTTAAGAGTTGAAGAGTTATGGGGCTAATTAACGTTGCACAAAATTGGCAAACATATGGAAAAACTGGCACAACATAGACACTCCCTGCAAGAAAGTAACGTGTTTCAACTGTAACTCAATGCGAAAATGTACCTCACCCTAGTTGTAAAACAAAGCTTTGGCCATTTACTGTATCTGATACTAAGTACTCATAAAGTGCATCATCTCAAAAGTTAAGTTGGAATAATTCACTTAGGGGCCAATTCAGACTTTTATACCTTTCCTACGCACGCCTTTCATACGCACTTCTCAGGATTTGGTATTCAGACTTACCTAATTCAGTTGCGTAACGCGCTCTGCAGATGTGGCTACCTTGCGTGCTCTGAATACATTTCATTCAACCACTGAAAACCCTCAAACTTGCAGGCCAAAAGATTTTCTTGGGGACTTTTCAGTCAATAGGTTTTTCAATACATGTATCTTAAGCCAACCCTTTAAAGCTGCTATATGCAACTTTTTGGGTGACCCGGCCAAGTTCACATAGAAATGTGATTTATAGATCTGTCATTGTCATTGAAAGCAAGTCTAAGAAGCGGTATATCTGTTCTATGTGCTCTATTTCTATGCTTCCCATTCTGAAGTTTCGTTTTGCGTCTTTTAATTTCAGTTTTGTACACCAGCTACATACAGCTGACAATACAATATTTTTGGTTATGGAAAATATATTTCACAGCAGTTTAAATGGTACAATGATTCTCTACACTATACTTGCTCGTCACCGAGCTTAGCATTTTAGGTCTGAATACCTCCCTCTGCAACTGGATCCTGGACTTCCTGATGGGCCGACCTCAGGTGGTGAGTTTAGGCAACATCACCACGCTGACCCTTCATACAGGGGCCCCACAGGGATGTGTGCTTAGTCCCCTCCTGTACTCCCTGTTCATCCACGTCTGTGTGACCACGCAAAACTCCAACACCATTATCAAGTTCCCTGGCGACACTGCAGTGGTAGGCCTGATCACCGGCGATGCTGAGTCAGCCTACAGGGAGGAGGTCAGTGACTTGGCAGTGTGATGCCGGAGCAACAACCTCTGACTCAATGTCAGCAAGACCAAGGAGCTGATCGTGGGCTACACGTTTTTTCCCTCCTCAATCTCCACACAATACCCCATAATAACAAAGCAAACAGTTTTAGAAAAGTTACCTTATTTACATAGGTATTCAGACCCTTTGCTCTGAGATACGAAATTGAACTCAGGTGCATCCTATTTCCATTGATAATCCTTGAGAAGTTTCTACAACTTGATTGGACTCCACCTGTGATAAATTCAATTGATTGGACATTATTTGGAAAGGCTATATAAGGTCCCACAGTTGACAGTGCATGTCAGAGCAAAAACCAAGCCATGAGGTCGAAGGAATTGTCTGTAGAGCTCCGAGACAGGATTGTGTCAAGGCACAGATCTGGGGAAGGGTACCAAAACATGTATGCAGCATTGAAGGTCCCCAAGAACACAGTGACCTCATTCTTAACTTCTTGCGACTACAGGGGGTGCTGTTTTCTCATTAGCATAATTGCATTACAGATTAAACGGCTTCCTACTAAATTCTTGCTCGTACAATATGCATATTATTGCTATTATTGGATAGAAAACACTCTCTAGTTTCTATAGGCGTTGGAATTTTGTCTCTGAGTGGAACAGAACTCATTCTACAGCAATTTCCCTGACATGGAGTCAGATTTCACACATTTTGGCCCCTGATCTGGAGTCAGTTTAAAGGCCACTGTGAACGCTATCAGGATACGGACACTGCTTACGTCTTCCCCTGGATGCCTTTACGTGATGACGATTTGAATGGTATCGATTGCGCAATCACAGCCACTATAAATGAAAAAAACCTGTAGGTAGGAACTCTTTTCCAGCTGCATCGGGCGCGCGGTGGACACCGACCTGCTCTTTTTCCAAGCATTAGTGTAGCCAGTAATATTTCTCAGGTCATGTTTTTACTCGTTATAGGAGTTAAAAACATCATAAGGTAGTTGATTTAAACCGTTTTATAGCAATTTATATCCGTTTAGTGCGCATTTTGGGACATTTATTTCTGAGACACTTTGAAGCGCCAGGCAGGTTTCCAGTTCCAGTTTCCACTTCGCTTGGCGCAAACTGTATTGAAAAGTAAGGATAATTAAAAAAATGTAAATCAGCGATTGTATTAAGAATTAAATTGTCTATCAATCGCTGTCCACCCTATATTTTTTAGTCACGTTTATGAGTATTTATGTATACGACTAGATCACTGTCTAATATGGCGCACGACATTGTCTGACCAGCTGGGCAACTTTTGTCATTGTCTAACCATGATTTTGGTGGCTAAATATGCACATTTTCGAACAAACTGTATATGTATGTTGTAATGTGATGTTACAGGAGTGTCATCTGAAGAATTCTGAGAAGGTTAGTGAAAAAATTAATATATTTTGGCGATGTTTACGTTATCGCTCTCTTTGGCTAGAATCAATGCTCTGGTAACGTTTGCATATGTGGTATGCTAATATAACGATGTATTGTGTTTTCGCTGTAAGACACTTAGAAAATCTGAAATATTGTCTGTATTCACAGGATCTGTGTCTTTCGATTAGTGTATGCTGTGTATTTTTACGAAATGTTTGATGATTAGTAATTAGGTAAACACGTTGCTCTATGTATTTATTCTAGTCCATTTGTGATGGTGGGTGCAATTGTAAACTATGATATATACCTGAAATATGCACATTTTTCTAACAAAACCTATCCTATACCATAAATATGTTATCAGACTGTCATCTGATTAGGTTTTTTCTTGGTTAGTGGCTATCAATATCTTAGTTTAGCCGAATTGGTGATAGCACCTGATGGAGTAAGAAACTGATGGAGTTAGAAAAGTGGTGTCTTTTGCTAACGTGGTTAGCTAATAGATTTACATATTTTGTCTTCCCTATAAAACATTAAAAAAATCTGAAATGGTGGCTTTATTCACAAGATCTGTATCTTTCATTAGGTGTCTTGGACTTGTGATTTAATGATATTTAGATGCTACTATTTAATTGTGACGCTATGCTAGGCTATGCTACTCAGTGTGGGGGGGTGGGGGGTGCTCCCGGACCCAGGGTAGATACTCGTGAAAGGTTAAATGGAAGAAGTTTGGAACCACCAAGACTCTTCCTAGAGCTTGCCACCCAGCCAAACTGAGCAATCGGGGAAGAAGGGCCTTGGTCAGGGAGGTGACCAAGAACCCGATGGTCACTCTGACAGAGCTCCGGAGTTCCTCTGTGGAGATGTGAGAACCTTCCAGAAGGACAACGATCTCTGCAGCACTCCACCAATCAGGCCTTTATGGTAGAGTGGGCAGACGGAAGCCACTCCTCAGTAAAAGGCACATGACAGCCGGCTTGTAGTTTGCCAAAGGCAACTGAGACTCTCAGAACATGAGAAACAAGATTCTCTGGTGTGATTAAACCAAGATTGAATTATTTGGCCTGAATGCCAAGCGTCACGTCTGAAGGAAACCTGGCACCATTCCCACGGTGAAGCATGGTGGTGGCAGCATCATGCTGTTGGGATGTTTTGCAGGGGCTGGGAGACTAATCTGGATTGAGAGAAAGATGAAGAAATCCTTGATGAAAACCTGCTCCAGAGTGCTCAGGACCTCAGAATGGGGTGAAGGTTCATCTTCCAACAGGACAACGACCCTAAACACATAGCCAAGACAATGCAGGATTGGCTTCGGGACAAGTCTCTGAATGTCCTTGAGTGGTCCAGCCAGAGCCCGGACTTGAACCCGATCGAACATCTCTGGAGAGACCTTAAAATAGTCATGGTAATTCATGGTAACCTCATAAACAATTCCTAAATACCCAGCGTCTATTTGAAACAGCCGTTTATTTGATGAAATGTGTGAATTACGTTCCTTTTATGCACACTTAACTCATGTGTGACTGTGGAGATATCCTTAATAGAAAAAACAAGCTTAGGGAAATATTAACAGATTCACACGAAATGGCAGAGCAATGAACTCAAACTTTAAACATATAATCCAGTTATGCAAAACAATTAAGTCAAAGTTTAGCTCACATTTACAGTACGCAAATACAATTTTGCAAAAAAAAGTAGGAACGTTGAAATATTTCATAAGCAGGCCTCACAGTATGATCTGTCCATATCACATCTTGTCAATCATAAAATATTCTGGCACATTCTGGCCAAAATGTCCTCCATTTCTTTGTCTTGGTGTCTTTATCTATGGTTTATTTAAAATAGTCCTTTTGGCTCATGGATATGAAACATTCCTATATATTCATTTGACATTGTCTTGATGATGACGGCTTCAGAATGTTCTTGAATAAACACTGAGGGTGTGAGGGAGCTGTGTAGATGTATGTTGTGTATTTTTGACATCACTAGTACATTGTGGTAAAGCAAGACATCAGAGGACTGCGAATCTGGCACATTATAGTATATATTAAAAAGAGCTGAGGCCAGATCTACACTGCATAAAGATGCCAAGTGATGGAGACTATCAGTCTGGTCTCTTCTGCTAACTCCCAACGTTTTCGCTTGTACTAAATAACACCCAGTCATCCAGTGACTGATTGATTGTTTATTATTAAAAACGTACATTTACACCTGTTTGTCTTTGTCCTGGAGACAATGAGGCAAAGAAATGTCTCTCCCTTTCCCATTCACAGCCCTTCTCCTCTCCAAATGACTGTCCGGTCTTAGAAGTCGGATGGTCGGATCATCATGGCTGTCGAACTAAGTGAATAACTCGGTCCCCGAAAGTGATGCCACTTTATGCCGTTCAGCTTGCGGATGTTGTGGCCCACGGTGTAGTAAATGCCATTGAGGTTGGACAAGCCACAAGCGTCAAACCACCAACCTAAAGAACAGAAAGAATGGTTGGGTTATAGCAGGATGGACTCAGGGAGATATGTCTTTGTGTTAGCAAAATGGTTACAGCAATTAAAGTGAAACCGACACTTGTGAACAGCTTGCCACACAGTCCTTAAGCCTCAATTAAGCATTTTTTCCCCCTTTTCCAACAAAATTCTTTCTCTCTCACCAAATGTGGTGTTTTGACTCATGGTAGTGGTGTGCTAACCTGCTGGGCATACGGTTCTTATTCCATTTCAAAGCAAACATGGATCCTGCTATGAGAACCACACTCACGCCTCAGAGAGATACTGCAAATTTATCTCTGATTAATCTAATATCACTTCACTGCTGTTTGCTTTGGATGGCATGTGTCAAGAGGTTGTATCCATAAGTGGTTTGATTATGGATGACTATAGTTTCAAACATTTTGAAAGGGGTTCCAGCTGTGCTGGAGCAATTAACTTAAACAACTTTCAGAATCAATCAAAGTTCAAGTATTAAAACGCTATTTATCTTGGAGTTTGTATGACTGAGGCAGGATGTGTTTTACATAGCACTTAAGAGATAGGAGCTGGAATGCTTGTATCTGGTGAAGATCACACAAATTGCGTTAATGCTTTGTCTTGTTGTCTTTAGCTCTGGGCTAAATATAAAAAAACATATCAAAAAATGTATATGGGATGACGTTGAATCAACGTGGAAAACTGATTGGATTTGCAATAATTCATCAACGTAAGAGAACTTCTGATTTTTTTCACCCAACTTTTAACCTAAATCCAACGACAGGGTGAACTTTTTTGGTTGATTTCACATTGAATTGAAATTAGTTGACAACTCAACCCAGAGTAAATTAAAACTAGAAGTTGAAATGACGTCTGTGCCCAGTGGGGAGTCAAGAAGAAAGTAAGCCATTCAGATTGAAACTGCTGTATGGAATACAATGAGTTTATCAGGGTGTTACACAAAAAGCACATGAATCTCAGAGTAAAATAAAATGATGTGTGACCCTTTAAATCAGTATTTGACCAATACTATAGTACCACAAACAAACTAATAATTATATACAAACATGTAGACCTGAAAAACATATTTTTAGTATGTAGGGATTTACAGTGGGTCCGAAATGATTGACAGCCTTGATAAAGATGACGCCTTGATAAAGATAAGCAAGAATTACTGTATAAAATAAATAATTCAAATACTGAGCTACAGTATATTGTACGCTCAATAAAATTGGGAAATATATTATTTTATACTAACTAATACAATTGCTCCGAAAAATAGATTTTGTTTAAGTAAAATATATATATATACAAAAAAATTAGGGATTAAAATGAACATCCCTGTTTTCTATAATAACTTTCAATAACTAACCTGTCGAGGATAACGGCACTTAGCCTTTTTCTAAAATGTTTTATGAGATTGGAGGACATATTGTCACGACTTCGACCGAGGCAGGCTCTCCTTCCCGTTCGGGTGGCGTTCGGCGGTCGTCGTCACCGGCCTATTAGCTGCCACTGATCCTTTTCTCCCCCTCCCTATGTGTTTATTGGGTTCACCTGTTTTGTATTAGGGTGTAATTAGTTGGGCTTATTAGTCAGCCGGCCCGCACGTTTCTTTGTGCGGGATTGTTGTTAGTGAGTAGTGGTGTTTGTTTCGTGCATCGTGTTTGCTGGACTGTGTTCGTTTCCCCCGTGTCTGGGGTTGTTTAAGGAGTACACCCAGTGTGTTAGTAGGGTGGCCTAGTTTCTCTGTGTTCATTAAAGAACATTTGTTATTGCACCTGCTGTTTCCTGTGCTTGACTTCACACTCCGACACCCAGGCCTTACACATATTGGGCCAAAAGAGCTCTGTTTTCATGCCATCTTACAGTAGCACCGGT
This sequence comes from Salvelinus fontinalis, assembly GCF_029448725.1. Taxonomy (NCBI): domain Eukaryota; kingdom Metazoa; phylum Chordata; class Actinopteri; order Salmoniformes; family Salmonidae; genus Salvelinus; species Salvelinus fontinalis. The sequence goes on from NC_074667.1 coordinate 16,731,022, forward strand.
TCCAATCCAAGTGCCAATGCCGTTTAGCAAACTCCAGCCGTTTACATTTGTTGAATAACATGAAAATATAGCTCTTTGGCCATGCACACAAGTGGTTGGTTTTGGTGTCGAAAGGAGGAATCATATGCAGAAAAGAACCACATACCTACTGTAAAATATGGTGATGGATTTTTGATGTTATGGGGCTATTTTGCTTCCACTGATCCTTGGGCCCTTGTTAAGGTCAACAGCATCATGAACTTTAAAAAACCTGGTTACCTCTGCCAGGAGGCTGAAACTTGGCCGCAAGTGGATCTATCAGCAAGACAATAACCCCAAGCACATATCAAAATCCACAAAGAAATGGTTAATTGACAACAAAATCAACATTTTGCATGTCTCCGGACTTGAATGCCATTGAAAACCTGTGGTTTGAATTGAAGAGGGCAGTCCATAAGCACAGGCAAAGAAATATTAAGGATCTGGAATGATTCTGTATGGAGGCATAGTCTAATATCACTCCAAACGTGTTCTCCAATATCATAAAACATTTTATAAAAAGGCTCACTGCCATTAGCTGGTGAGGTATTGAAAATAGGGGTGTTGATAATTTTGTCCACTAAGTTTTTGAGAAGAAAAAAATATTCCTTGGTAAACAAAATCAATTTTAATGAGCAATTGAATTAGTATAAAATAATATAATTGTAATGTTTTGGAAATACAATATAGCTCAGTATTTCAATTATTTATTATAGACTGTCATTTTTGCTAATCTTTATGATGGGTGTCAATAATTTCAGAGCCCACTGTATATGTCACACCAAGGTACTTAACAATTAAAACAACTGATTAACTTTACTTGAGCTTATACTGTGTTGTTCTTGTCATAACACTGCTGCAAGGTCAACATAATTCATGTCACAACACGTCATAAAAAAACTGATGGCATGTTATGACATGTTGACACCCATGTAATTTGATGAAAACAAAAACATTATATATTTATGTCATGACATGAAAGGCATTAGCTATGTTATTAATTTACCAGAGTTAGAAGTCATACTGGCAGCATGCCTCAAGTCAGCTAGCTGTAAGAAAAGGGGTTACTGCTTGTATGTCACTTTCACATAACATAATGCCCTAAATTCCCTCATGGAGGAGAAGTTTTAACTCTTACCCCCAGTCAGCATGAGGGCACACTTGCACAGGCAGTTGTCGTTGTCGGCGTCGCGGGTGCTGAAGCTGGTGCCATGCGATACCAGGCTGCTCTGCTCTCCTGCTGTTCCACTGTAGCCCCACAGGAACAGCCTGCAGATGGGAAAGTCAGCTTGACTGGGACTGATGGATTTCTGATGCCAAAATCACATTTTGAATTCATTCCATACAAGAAAATAGCTATGAGATAATATTGTGAGGAAAGTTGAAGCTGTAGACTTTTTTCAAAGTAATTTTACATGGCTTTCAGATATACAATAAGCACTGTATTATTTTCCTTGTAATGGAAAGGCGATATATGATTAATAACAACATTGATATTTATTCCTATATCATTGGATCCAGGATTATTCATGTGCAATGAGTTTTGTTGTGGTGACAAAGACATAGTAAACTTGAACTGTGTACATATTTGCATAGTTCTTGCCAGAAATCCTGTGACTGTTCCCCATTTCTATACTAGCAGCCTAGCTCTGGCTTATATGTTTTATTTGTTGTGGTCCTTTGAGTCAGATAAAGAAATTACCACATCGACATTGTGACTCAGTGTTACTCGTGGTTCAGGCATTTGTCACCACACACCTCATCACAAACTCCTGACCTTGAACAAAGTGAAGCTGACAAACTTCAAGGCTTTGCTTGCCACTTCCCACACACTTCGCCTGTCAGCCAGCCAGATCAAGTCCCTACAATCCGTCTCGTACGACCATAGCCTTAGGAAGTAGTTTGGGAGTGGGAGGTCATGCCATTTTTTCCCAGGGATGCAGGAGAAAAAAATGCCTGCACACGAAGAAGTCTAAATCTGAAGAAGTCTATATTGGTCCGCTAATACAGGACTACTAAAGGCATAGTACACTACTTTTGTAAAAACATTTAAACCAAATGTATTTGAGTGTTTACTTGTGGAATATAAAAACCCTAGCATTGAAAGCCCCACGTTGGGCACTGCATCTCAGTGCTTCAGGCATCACCACAGACACCCTGGTTCAATTACAGGCTGTATCACAACCGGCCATGATTGGGAGTCCCATAGGGCGGCGCACAATTGGCCCAGTGTCGTCCGGGTTTTGCCACTGTAGGCTGTCATTGTAAATAAGAATTTGTCCTTAACTGACTTGCCTAGTTAAATACCAACTGAGCCACATCATCAAAAACCACTTGATGTCTCAATGTACTCAATTACTGTAGTGTGCATAGTTTTTCTTCATGGTGATGGAAAGTCTACGGGTACAAACCTAGATGACCAGCCTATGTACAACACAGTAATGTACATTTACATGAAGTCGTTTGTAAGGATGGTAAATTAATACTGCACAAAAGTGGTTGTTTTCCATGTTATTTGATCAAGAAAAATATTTAATTTGATGTGGATGTTTTGTGTCTTATGTCCATAACTTTTCACCTTTTGATGTGTTTGAGGACAGGGTGTTGTTATTTCTGTATTCAATTAGAATTACAATTGCAGAGAAAGGGGCAGGGCAACAACTTTTACAATTCCAGCTATTGAATCCTGCAAGATACTGTTCTATCGGTCTGCTAATACTAGTAAAGGCCAAATGCACTACTTGTGTGAAAAAATAATATTATCTTTAATTGTTATATATTTTTTGATAAATATTGCTCTTTATTAAGATTTTTCAGCGGGTGCTGCAGCACCCTCAGCACCCTTACTTCCCACAGCTATGTGGAAAGTAAAAAATTGTGTTCAGCCATGAACAATATGTTAGAAAGAACAAACGTTTTCCATATGGACATGGTGAAGTCATGAGGTAGAGTACTGTACCTGTATTGTTGTTTCTCACTGGCCAGTTGGAACTTGTCGTAGTGGGAGTAGGGTGTGTTCCCCTCCCAGTCTCTCAGCTCCACTCTCAGGGCATACTGGGTCTGACTGGTCATCTGAAACGCCAGCTCATTCCCAAGCCAGTGCTCTCCCGCAGGGTCCCCAAAACCCTACAGACAAACATCGGATGATCACACCATTACACAAGGGCATCTTACATCTATATTTTAAGTTCAAGTAGTCCATGTTTGATGCTTTGTCAGCTCTTGGCATCTGAACTGGTCTGCCAATGGATGAATAGGTGTCCAAGCTGTCCAATGGATGAATGGGAAAACATTTTACACAGGGACAAGAACATTATTCTCAGCACCTGCACAACAAATCTAACACAGGTAGGTACAGTACAGTAACATCCCTAACGTCAGCTGTGAATTCCAAAGTTGGAGGATGTCAGGAGTACCCACCATTTTGTATTCCTTCCATGTTCTCTGGAAGTCCACACTGCCATTGACCCTGCGCTGGAACAATGTCCAACCTCCACCACTAGTCTCCATGTCACAAAACACCTGGTGAAACAATAACTAAAATCTAGTCATTGTACTCAGCAACGACAGAGGCACAACTCATAAAACTTTGATCTATCAGCTGCACTTGGAAAAACTTGACAAGAGAAACTTGACAACTTAAGAGTTGGATTGAAACATGCAGTATACTCAGGATGGATCGCGAGGATGATGACAGTGTTATTTATTCACCTGGGTGGGTTCTGTCATGTTACTGATGTATATGTGGTAGACTCCACTGATGTTGTGTCCTGCTTTATAGGCTTCTGCACAATCACAAAACCTCTGGTCTCTCAGCAATTTCCCTGCACACACACACACACACACACACACACACACACACACACACACACACACACACACACACACACACACACACACACACACACACACACACACACACACACACACACACACACACACACATTTTGAAACAAAGCCACAAATAAGTGTTTTGTTTCAAATCTACAAAGGGTAGACAACCATCTTATGACAATAGTTGAAAGCAGTCTCATTTGAGTTGGGAATGTCTTCAGAAACAGATGCTGACATGTCCTACTCAGGCAAGATGTTGATTGGGAAGTTCAAATGGGAGTTATCAAAGTGTGTGGTTCTGAAGCATGTGAAGTGAATCCAAGACTTGACTCAACACGGCCAAAAACATCATGAAGACAGCTCCCAACCACCTCTCTCTCTATCTCCTTCTCTCGCTCTCTGTATCATTAACGACTGGATGTCATTAAGACCGCACAATTTTCCAGAATGTTAGTTCCATCTGAATTTATGAATGTGCAATGGTCTCCAAACTTGTACACATTGTGGCCCACCCAAAGTCTTTACATTTTCATGTTGACCCATCAAACAAAGAAGCCACGTCTTTAGCTCCAACCCAGCCTTAAGCTGTGACTCTAGAGAGGAACTGGCTCGGATCCATCAGTGGATTCTATTTCCCCAGAAGGGACGTATGTGTTGATGTTTGATAATGTTTGATCTTTTCATTGCCGTGAAAGTGTGCACTAATTGGGGTTTACAGCATGTCTACCGACTGTCTGTCTGTAGACAGTTGTCACAATGACATTATGAACATTCTATCTATCTGGAGTTAGACACTGGAGTGTACTGGATTTGAATTGACACTTCTACAGAGTGCCGGAGTCTGGTTGAGTTATAACACTCGACTCCCGGACCACCGCTGCAATGTGGTTTGAGCCTTGGTTCGGTCGCTGTCTGTGGCCTTCCTTCCCGTCATTCCTGCTTTATTGTCTGTTCCCCTAACTTCATACTGTTCTGTCGAAAAACCAATTAAAACAACAAAAGGTTGTTCGACTCTGATCTCTTCAGCCGAGTGTGGACTTATCAGAAAGCAACTGCATTTGACGAAACCTGAGCTTCTGAATGTGTTCCTACCTGTACCGGTAGACACCATGTTGATGAGCGTGTGGACCGACTCCATGAGCTGCTGATGCTGCCTTTGCAGGGCTGAGTTGTTGGTGCTGGCCACCCTCAGCTGTCTCTCTAGAGCCTCGATGGCTGTCATCTGGGTCCTCACCAATCCTTGTAGCCTATTCTTCTCCTCCCTCATGTCCTCCAGCTCGTCCCGCTGCTGTGACTCCAACACCTGCACCTTGTTCTCCAAATGACTGAGAAGATAGTTGAAAAGTATATTTCGTAGTATTTTGATTATCAAGCCTTCTTTTGTCGCTTGTTCTCTAAATTGCTCAGCAAAAGGGGCCGGGGGTTTATTTGGATAGTCCATCTGTAGATGCTCTACAAACTATCAGCAACATGTGAACTGCATGTCTATTGACTTTCAATGATATTCTATGTGCTTTGATAAAGCATTCTACCTCCCTACTGTACCTGCCCTATGTTGATTAATCATTAATCTATAGTTTTGGTGTAAACTTGAACCCTTGCTTTACCAGAATAACCACATTTAAGGTGATAATCACAATGATAGAAGAACAAATTGTCACGCCCTGACCTTAGAAATCCTTATATATTCTCTATGTTTGGTTAGGTCAGGGTGTGACTCGGGTGGGAAAGTCTATGTTTTCTATTTCTTTGTTTTTGGCCAAGTGTGGTTCCCAATCAGAGGTAGTCTATCTGATTGGGGATCATATATAAGTTGTCATTTTCCTTTTGGGTTTTGTGGGATCTTGTTTTCTGTTTAGTGTCTGTGCCTGACAGAACTGTTCACTTTTGTTTTTTTGTCTTTGTTATTTTGTTTTGGTGTCATCAATAAAAAGACGATGTAGGCCTACCACGCTGCGCCTTGGTCCACTCTTCATTCTACACACAAGAGCCGTTACACAAATAAGTATTTGAACAGGCCCCGTAGTCTCTTGACAACCAAGCTAACTAATTAACTTCCAATGCTTCCATCTGTAAGTAACTCCAAAAAAACACTAACCATCGAGTAGATAAACCTATGCTCTAGGGTCGTAGCTGAAAATAGATGTGGACTCTGGTTGACTAAACATTGAAACAAGCTAAATGTATGTAACTTGATGAGAGGATAGCAAAGTGAAGATAGCACTAGATGAACAACACTGCAACTGAATGTTTGGCCAAAGCACACATCTGCTGATTCTAAATTTAGCTCAAAGAGTGGATGAAACAGGCAGGTAAGTGTATGTCAGTGGTTTTATAAAGATGTAACCTGCTTCAATTACATCTTTCACAACTGCTGTTGGAGTGAAACAAGGCTGACCTTGAATTGTGCTTCTAAAACAATGTATTTACATGGGCAGGTTGTTACGCCCTGAGCTGTTTCACCTGTCTTTGTGCTTGTTTCCACCCCCCTCCAGGTGTCGCCCATCTTCCCCTTAATTCCTTGTGTATTTATACCTGTGTTCTCTGTTTGTCTGTTGCTAGTTTGTTTTGTTCGTAGAACCTACCAGCATTTTGTTCCCCTGTTCCTTGCTCCTGTTTTCTAGTTTCCCGTTTCTGACCGTTCTGCCTGCCCTGACCCTGACCCTGCCTGTCGTCCTGTACATTTGCCACACTACTCTGGATTACTGACCTCTGCCTGACCTGACCTGTCGTTTGCCTACCCCTGTTTAAAGAATAAACTTTTGTTTCTTTAACAGTGTTTGCACCTGGGTCATACCTTAAAACGTGATACAGGCATAATGTAACTATATGCATAGCTCAGTAAACCTGTTGACATTCATACATAGACATCACATTGACGTTACACATACTGTATATGAAAAGATCTCAAACAAGGGTAAGATCCTAGCAGGGTAATTATGAGTTTGGTTAAAACTGCACACAGATATTATTGTTGTAATCCCTACATGTAACAATTTGTACATTCACTGTAATTATACCGGAACAATGTAAAAACTATGTAAATACCAAGAACCATGTAAATAATAGTTATAGCAACACTAAGTGACTTGGGCATTCAAAACCCTTAGATTGGCACAGTGAGATCTGAGTTGAGGTATATAGACTTAAACCCATTGTATCATTATCCTATACCGCATACCGTATGAGTGATTTCATAGCTTTACAGTAGTGGATGTCAGAGCCAAACTAAATTTGTGCAAAATTATAAATGTAACATGCTGACCATTGCAAAGCAACATAAATTGTGAAAATTATGATTATTCCTAATGCAAATTTATGAGCACTGAATTATTTTTATGTTGCTGTGGCCTGCTGCTGTTGATTATGGGCACCATTTCAGTTGTAATGGTGATCAAGAAGCTGAGAAAGGATCCCCTTATAGTCAATTTCCGTAGGATGTAGTGGCCCATTATATTTGTCTACAGTACCCCATATGGACTGCGGTGTACCCAAAACAGAGTGCAAAACAAGATTCAGCTGTGAGCCCCATGTTCTCATTTAAGACGAATTACATCAGTCTATCTGTTACATCCAGAACTTTTATGGGAAATCTATCTGTCACATTTCTCAATGAAAACTGTACCCAACTACCTCATCCCCATATTTTTTTGTTTTTGTTTTGCTCCTTTGCACCCCAGTATCTCTACTTGCACATCATCATCTATACATCTATCACTTCAGTGTTAATGCTAACTTGTAATTATTTCGCCACTATGGCCTATTTATTGCCTTACCACCCTAACCTTACTACATTTGCACACTGTACATAGATTTTTCTCATGTGTAATTGACTGTACGTTTATCCCATGTGTAACTGTGTTTTTGTTTTTGTCACACTGCTTTGCTTTATCTTGGCCAGGTCGCAGTTGTAAATGAGAACTTGTACAGGCAACATTAAGAAGCAAACAGATAAATAAAAAGGCCTTCACTACAATATAGCGCAGGGCTTTTTGTCCTTGAAGGGGTTCTCTGAGGCAGGGATGCCCATGAGCAGAGGGTCGTACTTGGCGTGTTCGCCACAGTAGTGCATGAGGTCCTGGTGTGTTCTGCAACATGTGACAAGGAATATAATATGGTGTAAGTTTGTAATGCAACATTCATTGGATGCCAACCGCCCTTAAACCTCATCGAAGAAGAAGGAAGTGACGTAATCGTGCCGCTGGTACTTTTCACACCGGCTTGTTTTTTTTTTGACTGTACGTTTATCCCATGTGTAACTGTGTTTTTGTTTTTGTCACACTGCTTTGCTTTATCTTGGCCAGGTCGCAGTTTTAAATGAGAACTTGTTCTCAACAGGCCTACCTGGTTAAATAAAGGTGAAATAAAAAATAAAAAAATTGTTTTGCCAGGGGTTTACTTTTGAGAGTTTTGTTTATATTGTAGTTATTAAGCATTATTTTGAATTTCTCATTACATACATTTTACTGCAACATGCACTGTCCAAGATTCCTCAGTACAGGAATAATGTTATGGTTTCAAATATGGTTCTTTGCACTGATATTTCTTTTAAACATACATTATTTTCAGCTCGAAGCTGCAGAAATCTGTAACAGCTATTTCAGTTGAGATTGTACCACATGTCTTAATGAGGAAATATCAAATTTATGCAGATATCAAAATGTTATACTGTACCTGTTCTTGTCTTGCAGTTTAGTGATTTTAGAAGTCTGTACCAATAATTCCTTTTCCAGTTTGTTTGTAGATAATGAGTTCTCCAACAACTTGATCTCAATTCTTGATGTCTGGTTCATAACCTACACATAATGACAATAAACGGTAGCACTTTACTTAGAGTGGTGATATGTAGCATTCATAAAGCCTCGTCTCACTGCATTGTCAATTATTTCCAAGGTAATGTACAGAACGTCATCCTTTATCCCTTCCTTAATGATTACTATGTCACAAATATAAATAACGTGTTACCAAATAAACAGATTCCACCAACTTGTGAGCAATGTTGAAAAAAAATACATTTTTATTCTGTTGTCCAGAGAGACAAAATAGCATTATGAGGCTATGCAGAACTTCTACCTCTGATGGTGTTCTTGAGCCAAAAGGGGTCCTATAATTGGACAGAAATATTTACCAGAAATGACCTTGGACAGAGAGCGGCAATCTTCCCTAAACAAATGAGCAAACATTTTGCCTAAAACTAAGGATTGGTGTGGTTTCATGAGATAATAAATTGATTTATATTATACTGAACAAAAATATAAACGCAACATGCAACAATTTCAAAGATTTTACTGAGTTACAGTTCATATGATAAATCAATCAATTGAAATAAATAAATTAGAACCCAATCTATGGATTTCGCATGACTGGAAATACAGATATGCATCTGCTCACAGATACCTTCACAATGGGCATCAGGATTTTGTAACGGTATTTTTGTGCATTCAAATTGCCATCAATAAAATGCAATTGTGTTCATTGTTCGTAGCTTATGCCTGCCTGCCTGCCCATAACATAACCCCACCATGTGGCACTCCGTTCACAACGTGGACATCAGCAAACCGCTCTCCCACACGACGCCATACACAAGATATGTTGTTGTGAGGCCGGTTGGATGTACTTCAAAATTCTCTAAAACAACGTTTGGTAGAGAAATTAATATTACATTCTCTGGCAACAGCTCTGGTGGAAATTCCTGCAGTCAGCATGCCAATCTGGGGCAACGTGTTGTGTGACAAAACCGCACATCTTAGAGAAGCCTTTTATTGTCCCCCCAGCACAAGGTGCACCTGTGTAATGATCATGCGGTTTAATCAGCTTCTTGATATGCCCCACCTGTCAGGTGGATGGATTATCTTGGCAAAGGAGAAATGCTTACTAACAGGGAAGCAAACAAATTTGTGCACAACATTTTAGAGAAATAAACTTTGTGTGTATCAAACATTTCTGGGATCTTTTATTTCAGCTCATGAAATATGGGACCAACACTTAACATGTTGTGCTTATATTTTTGTGTAGTGTATATCATTTGAACCAAACAGCAGACATTCAAGCCTAATATTAACGTCTATTAGCAACTTAAGTTCCATAGTGGATATATTTTTTTAGAGTATAAGTTTTTGTTTCATGCATAAACTTGTTGTTAATTAGTTTTATAGAACATCTCATTTAAGAAGCATCTTTGAGATTATGATCACATATAACTCAGATGTAGCCATTACCTTAGCTTCGACAGCGTTTAACTTGTGGGTCTGTTCTGCAGTCTGAGTCAACAGGTTAGTTCCGATTTCCAGCATGGTAGCAGTCTGGTTGTGTACTGCATGGTCTTGAATATGCCCCATCTCCATCTTGATGTTTTCCTGGATATACTTTTCTAGCTGCAGACACACAAAAACAAATGTTTAACTTCTAGAGCCCCAGGTTTTTGTATTCTACAGTAAATTAATTTCAGTTTACCTTCCAACCTTGTGCAGTAATTGTTCCATATTTTGGAGGGTAAGTATGGAAACAAATTATGCATAAATTAGGAAAAGGTTGTTGTGAAAAATGTATATTTTAAAATATTTTTTATCTCTCACATACAGTGACAGATGATCTGAAATCTCAACATTTCCAGTCATTGAGTTCAGTCAGAGTGGCACAAATTTCTACATTGCTTTAAATAACCACAATGCCTGAGCACCCCAGGGTGAGGACAGGCTGTTTGTTATAAGAGACATACTGCATCCCTCTTTGTAGTCATCCTATGACCTGGGCTCTTTGGGAACATGCACTGGTGCCAGCAAAGGTGCGGAGAAGTGGCCTCTAACTCAAACTCAGCACAAATAAATACTCGGTCCCCACGATATCAGAAAATACTGAGAAACAGAGGGAGCAGATACATTTATCTTAACTGTAACAAACACAGGAATCCCTGGGGTATATTTCTAATGTGGTCAGTAGAACATTAGAGTGATAGCGTTTTAAAGTTATTCACAGGCATCAGTGTGCCCTTGGTTTGTTGACAAAACAAAAACGACGAGAGGAAGTAGATGGAATATGGCCAATTTTCCTTGTCAAGGTTCCCTTGACACTCTAATTACTTTTGCAATGGCTAATAACTCCACCTGATTCAGCCATGGCAGGGACCGGAGGTTTAGTGGGGGGAAATTAATTGACATTAACAAGAAACAAAAAGGTCACGTTTTTTTGTTGGTTCCCCAAAGACACAGTGTGCTTTTACTGGTTAATTGACCCTTGCTTCCTGCCTTTGGATTAAAATTACACAAGACCTGCCCATAATATGAGTTTGGGAACACAGCTACACTTTCTAAGGGTCTGTTAAACTGCTGTTAATTTAAACCAGATGTCTCGTTCTTTCTGATCCTAGTACCTCGGAGTGACTGTGTGACCAAACAGCCCTAATAAAAAAGGGAACTGGCACTGATAAAGAACTAGGTACCAACTGCATAGAAGTGTGTCTGGAACTATTGCAGGGGAGTCATTTAAGCTAAACCTAGGGTATGGCAGTGTGACAGGGAATTTCCCTCCAAGGAATTGTTATAAAATTGAAGCTCATTTACTGCATTTCTACACAATTTAAAAACTTTGAGAACAGCAAAAACAAGCAAAATTGACTCCAGCCATTATCACCTTGTTGATGTAGCTTCATTCACCTCAGTCAATGGGGGACTTAACATTCTACAAACCCATGTCATACAATAATTATCTGCTACGCACTAGCTCAGCATCTGCTCTGTTTTGAGAGAAGCTGCAGCTGAAGTTTCCTGCAGCTGAGTTGATGGGCTCTCCATAAAGCCAGCCAGCCAGCCATACAAACAGCCTTCCCTCCCGCTCCCAGGTGTTTGCATGGTCCTAAAGTCAGTCGTACTAATACCGCTAAATTATATTTGTCTATTTATCAAGATTGTAATGATTTTAGTAGCCTATTTTAAACTGTTGGTGTTGCTAGGGTATGGTGACTGCCCTGCCACACCCAATTGACGACCCATATTTTATTAGCACTTACTTGTAACCTTCAAGCTGTTGTGAAGGCTGGTATCACATACAATAAATCTCCATCCCAGCATTAGTGAGACATTACAGGTAAATCATACACAGTCATACCAAATGGTCTCATTGCATGACAAGTGAACACATCAAGATGATCACTCAAAGAATGCACACATTAGTTGAAAATCACTGCCACACTGCCAAAAACCTGCATATTCAAAACGTCCAATTTAGCAAGTAAGTGAGTGGTTAGCGAATGGTTAGGGGTGGGTTAGGGATTAGTTAGTGATTTAGAGTAAAGCATGGAAACTAGATAAGGTTAGGATTAGAGATAGGCCTAGATTAGATTTTTTTTAACCGTTAGGGTACATCAAAAAATGTAAACAGGCATGGATTCATACCACCATCACGCATACCTGGGTTCAAATAAAGAGTGTTTGCTCGAGCGTGTCTGGGGTGCCAGATGGGTGAGTTTGTACTTTTTTTGACTATTCGATTGGTTCCATTGTACAAGGCAAACTCAATCAAGCACAGGTAAAGTATTTTAAAGATTTCTAATACTATTTGAAGCCAGGTTTGTCGTGAACTGTGAAACACCGTTGTAAATACTCTCAGAATTAATTTGCTATAATTCATCGTATGATTATTACATTTGAAAAGACAATTCCTGAAATTGGGGACACAGGGTAACCGAAACAAAAGTTCTCCAACTTAAGACATTTTGCAATTGAGTCCAAAGTGAAAACACATACAGTGTCCTTGGCCAGTCGCACATGTTTCTCTGTAATCCCCCCAAATCCTTAATATCTTTGGGGTTTGCCTCTGTCTAGGTTGCTGCCTGAAGTCAACCACTCCACTCGGCTGAAAAATAACTTCCTGCTCCTGGGCTCTTGACTGCTTTCCAGTAGAACTATTAGTAGTAAAACCATTTTAATCCTCCATCACTTCACTCTCATATGACAAGCCCAAACAAGGACTGAAGCAATGGCCTGAGGTTCTGTTGCTAAATTCATTTCCAGTGGCATGGAGGAAGGCCTCCGTTAAACTAGGAAAGTTAGATAGATTTGAATAATTAATTTCCTAATAAAGATGAGCAAGTGTGGTAAGAAGGGGTTTCCTTAAACCTCAGATTAATTGGGATAAGAGTGGATATTCCAATAACTTGATTAAAAACTAATGTTGCATTATGTGTTCACTGGTATTCATGAAGACATGGTGGAATCGAGGGAAGTATTTTAGACACTTAGTCGTTAGAGTCATTCAAATTTCAGGTAGGCTGATTTGATTTTGTAGACTATGACTGTATCAATTTAAAATATATTAAAGCCTCCAGCTTTGACATTAAACCCCTTGTCTGCATCATCTAATTGCAATACCACACATTATACCTTCAGCTACAATGACATATTTTGTTATAAGTAATAAGCCCAGACAGCAAACGTCTGCGGGGCATATCTGGTTGTTTTGTGACACAAATGGGTCAGTGCACATCATATGGCTCAGATATTGTCTGAATGTGGGATATTCACACTTTCCTATGGGCCAGATCTGGCTTGAGGTAAGTGGCCCGAACAGCTTCCTGTAGTTGCTGGCCCATTTTTGGAATGAATGTGAGCTGCATTTATCTTGCTGGGAAAGTTCTGGCCTTTTCATGGCCAAGATCTGGTTTGGTTATAACTGTGAGCTTAAGCCATTGCATTAGTTTGTGGAGCTAACGTAACTATTCTGGTCTCAGGCAAGGTTACTCAACACGTTACAAGGACATCAATAGCAAAAGTGCATAAAGATGGCTGAATACAGATATGACGTCATTGTGTTAGCACTATGTGTTAAGATGATTGTTATGAATGATACTGCAACACTCAAAGGTCTCATGGCTGGTTTCATAAAGGTGTTATTTTTTCCTCTCTTTTTATGTCTCATAGAGAGAAAATGGATAGGTTTAAAAGATAAGCTGGTTCTACATGATATGGGATAAAGATGTTACTATAGAATACGGACAGAGCCATCTTGGGTGCTGCACAAACATATTCCAATTGATAAACACAGCATGAAGCATTCTTATCGCTGAAAGTCCACAATGTGGATGTTTTGGTATCATCTGGGAGATGCATGGAAAACTCCCCTGAACATTGCTCAGTTTAACCTTTAACCTCAATACAAACCAAATATGTTTATGTTGGACAGATCGAAATATTGTCCTCCTTCAAATGTCACTCTTAAAGAGTGTTCTACAACAACATTATGTAAATGTTATTGTTATGTATAATGGTTTCTAAAATATTGTTTAATTTGTGTTCATAGGACAGCATAGTTTTTACAGAGAGTCATGTTGTTGAATGTTCAAGTGTCCCTCTTTTTCATCACTCAGTTAGAGAAGCACTTTCAGCATCTTTTGTATGCTGGTTTGAATCTAATTGTATGAAGTTGTGGGAGTTTTGTGGAGGGCTAATTTGGGCTAAACTTATTTTAATTTTATATGATTATCTAACTCTAGTACATTATCATCCACCACACACTGAAAATCAAACAATGACCAACCACTGAAGCTACAACCTTCAAAATTAGTTTAGCGACTCTTATTTTGGGTATTTCTTATTACCATGGATGTTTGAGTAAAGAAGGGCAAAACAATTACTCCACACCAGGTGGCAGTTGGCAAGCACAAGATACAATGATGTACTGATGATTGAGAAGAGCTAGCGTGTTTACAAAGCTTTAGGGTCTTATGTATGGAAGTGGGCTATGCTAATATTGACCTAAACATACCTTCCATTTTACGTGGTGCCAAGCAACATCTAATTCCTGATGAAAAGTGACCACTCTGGATTCTTCATTAACCACAATCCTCTAGCTGAAAACTTCCCACAATAACAGGTAATCAAAAACATATTGTTATGTAGAATATTATCTGTTTAGTGTACACAGCATTCAAGTCCATTCCTATCACATTGTACTGTTCTGTTGCTGCAACCTAAAATATATAATGACTATGACTGTACTGTGTAAGCCTCGCAACACTCTCTGGGTATGTGGGAGGGTCAGGGGGAGGTTGCTAATCCCCTACAAACAAGCTGCAACAAACATCTCACTCATCCAGGGCCAAATCAGGACCAGATGGACAAAGTCAACAATGGGTACTGCAAGCAAGCTAAAGGTCTTGTTTTATGCCCTTTCTCTAGCTCTGTCAACATGTACAGTGCATTCGGAAAGTATTCAGACCCCTTGACTTTTTCCACATTTTGTTACGTTACACCCTTATTCTAAAATTGATTAAATAGTTTTTTCCCCTTCACCAATCTACAAACAATGCCCCATAATGACAAAGCAGAAACAGATTTTTAGAAATGTTTGCAAATGTATTAAAAATATCACATTTACATAAGTATTCAGACCCTTTACTCAGTACTTTGTTGAAGCACCTTTGGCAGCGATTACAGCCTCGAGTCTTCTTGGGTATGAAGCTACAAGCTTGGCACACCTATATGTGGGGAGTTTCTCCCATTCTTCTCTGCAGATCCTCTCAAGCTCTGTCAGGTTGGATGGGGAGCATCGTTGCACAGCTATTTTCAGGTCTCTCCAGAGATGTTCAATTGGGTTAAAGTCCGGGCTCTGGCTGGGCCAGACAAGGACATTCATAGATTTGTCCCAAAGCCACTCGTGCATTGTCTTGGCTGTGTGCTTAGGGTCGGTGTCCTGTTGGAAGGTGAACATTCGCCCCAGTCGGAGGTCCTGAGCACTCTGGAGCAGGTTTTCATCAAGGATCTCTCTGTACTTTAACCCATTCATCTTTCCCTCGACCCTGATTAGTTGCCCAGTCCCTGCCGCTGAAAATCACGCTCAAAGCATGATGCTGCCACCACCATGCTTCACCGTAGAGATGGTGCCAGGTTTCCTCCATGCTTGGCATTCAGGACAAAGTGTTCAATCTTGGTTTCATAAAAGAATAGAATCTTGTTTCTCATGGTATGCGTCCTTTAGGTACCTTTTGGCAAAGTCTCAGCGGGCTGTCATGTGCCTTTTACTGAGGAGTGGCTTCCGTCTGGCCACTACAATAAAGACCTGATTGCTGGAGTACTGCAGAGATGGTTGTTCTTCTGGAAGGTTCTCCCATGTCAGCAGAGGAACTCTGGAGCTCTGTCAGAGTGACCATTGGGTTCTTGGTCACCTCCCCAACCAAGGCCCTTCTCCCCTGATTGCTCAGTTTGGCTGGGCAGCCAGCTCTACGAAGAGTCTTGGTGGTTCCAAACTTCTTCCATTTAAGATTGATGGAGGCTACTGTGTTGTTAGGGACCTTCAATGATGCCAAAATGTTTTGGTTCCCTTCCCCAGATCTGTGCCTCGACACAATCCCGTCTCAGAGTTCTACGGACAATTCCTTCGACCTCATGGCTTGGTGTTTGCTCTGACATGCACTGTCAACTGTGGGACCTGTGTGTGCCTTTCCAAATCATGTCCAATCAATTGAATTTATCACAGGTGGACTCCAATAAAGTTGTAGAAACATTTCAAGAGTGATCAATGGAAACAGAATGCACCTGAGCTCAATTTCGAGTCTCATAAAAAGTGTCCGAATACTTAATAAGGTATTTCAGTTTTTATTTTTAATACATTTGCAAAAATGTCTAAAAACCCAGTTTTTCGCTTTGTTATTATGGGGTATTGTGTGTAGATTGATGAGGGGAAAAAAGTAATTTCAGAATAAGGCTGTAATGTAACAAAATGTGGAAAAGTCAAGGGGTCTGAATTCTTTCCGAATGCACCGTATATAGTGCATTGCCTTGTGCCCTCTATGTCTCTTGCCTACAGTGCCTTGTTTCAAAGACCAGTGTAATAATACATCAATCTCAGACCCCCTTTGTCCTCCTCAGCTTCCATTCATGGCAAATGTTACCCGAAGAGGGAAGTAGGTGATGGTTGCGTGAGAAAGGCATTATTTGCTATGGTGCAGGGCCATAACCCGCATACTGTACTATATGAATGCCTGGTTGGGGGCAGGGTTGGGTATGTTACTTTCTAAATGTAATCCATTACAATTACTAGTTACTGTCCAAAATTGAAACCAGTAACGTAACTTTTGGATTACCCAAACTCAGTAACATAATCTGACTACTTTCAGTTACTTTTGGATTACTTTACTCAAGAGGCATTAGAAGAAGACAAAGAGGATCCATCAAACGTATTTGGTGTGTCATCATAGTAGTCTCTGACTTGTTGTCAGACATGCTCAGGTGGAACAAACTTAAACTTCCACCTTTTTTTTTCTTTTTTTTAAAATTTTTTTTATCCCCTTTTCTCCCCAATTTTCGTGGTATCCAATCGCTAGTAATTACTATCTTGTCTCATCGCTACAACTCCCGTACGGGCTCGGGAGAGACGAAGGTCGAAAGCCATGCGTCCTCCGAAGCACAACCCAACCTAGCCGCACTGCTTCTTTAACACAGCGCGCCTCCAACCCGGAAGCCAGCCGCACCAATGTGTCGGAGGAAACACCGTGCACCTGGCCCCCTTGGTTAGCGCGCACTGCGCCCGGCCCGCCACAGGAGTCGCTGGAGCGCGATGAGACAAGGATATCCCTACCGGCCAAACCCACCCTAACCCGGACGACGCTAGCCCAATTGTGCGTCGCCCCACGGACCTCCCGGTCGCGGCCAGCTGCGACAGAGCCTGGGCGCGAACCCAGAGACTCTGGTGGCGCAGTTAGCACTGCGATGCAGTGCCCTAGACCACTGCGCCACCCGGGAGGCCCCCAACTTCCACCTTTTTATAATAATTAAATAAATGTCATTGAGAAAACAGACAGGTGTCGATGTATTTTTTCGCAAAAACATCCTTGCCAAATTTAAAAGTAATCAAAGAAGTAATCATCTAGTTTTTCGAAAGTATCTGTAATCTGATTACAAATAATTTTGCTGGTAACGTAACTGATTACAGTAAAAACATTTTAACTCAGATTACATGTAACTGATTACAGTTACGTAATCAGATTACATGTAATCAGCTAGACTCAAACCCTGGTTGGGAGGATATGGTTTTAAGATGACCATAGGGGATGATACTGTGTATATGCATATGGAGTTCAAACCCAAAACACATAAGGTCCTGTTTATCAATCTTGTTAATCAAAGACCTATTATTTCAAGCCATTTGATTTGGCACACAGATTACTTCATTTTTGAAACACAGGGATTTGACGTTACATGTAGCCCTACTTATTTTATTAACTATGATAATAAATAGCCCCCACATGACTATTAATACTAGCTATTAACAAATTCCGTTGTCAATGTGTTTTCACAGATGGCATTTGACGGACATCTAAGATTAACAACATTTTGTAACTCAGGTACTGTTGAGTCTGTCCATCTACAGATGTAGGATCTGTCACGACATCCGCCGAAGTTGGCTCCCCTGCCTGTTCGGGCGGTGCTCGGCGGTCGTCGTCACCATCCTACTAGCCGCCACCGATCCCTTTTTCGTTTGTCTGTTTGTTTTTTCTTATTAGTTTAACCTGTGTTTCTGTTGTTTGGTTTAATGAGCTTCCCTATTTTTAATAGGTGGACCCGCCCTTGTTTTGTGCGGGATTGTCTTTATGTTACGTGTGTGCGTTTTAGGTAGAGGTGGATTTATTTTCTTATACTTGGCACCCTGTGTTTTTTGGGTTGTCACGTTGTTGTCCGCGCCCTGTATTGTTGGGCTTATCATTTTGTGTGCCGAAGTAAAGAGCACTTTTCCCCAGTGGAACTCTCTGCGTCTGATTCCTTCACCCACCTAGTCCCGCGTGACAGGATCTTAATTTTATCACTATTTTGTTACTGAGAATTTCCCTGCAAGGCAGGAAATGCGAAGTACTAGTGCATTTGAGTTTTAAAAAGGCTTCTAAAGTTTGTAATTTTCACTTTGAAATGTCAGACTTGACAAAAGAAAAATGTATCAAGCCATACAGACATTTCCATTAATTATAATCCACATAATAATTCACATTTCCTGCTGTAGCAAACTGGCTCAAATTAAGATCCAACATCTCTACGCTGTTTTACCTTGCCTTGTGTCTTGAACTAATGTTACATGCTCAATTAGCCTGGGTAGCATCTCAGGTAAGTGCACTTTCCCCCAGAGTGGCACTACATTACACACTGAACTAGAAATCATGTTGACAACAAGGAACGGGACAAAGTCAACCTAGATCTGTCTATCTAATTAAAATCAGGGTAACACTTTATTTGGGTCGTCCATCTGTAGACTATCTGTCTATCTACAGACTATCAGTAACATTTCAATTAACATTTCTATTAACCCTAACCCTTAACTTTAACCCTTATCCTAACCCTAAACTTAACCATAACCCTTAGTCTAAACCAAACCCTAACCATAACCTTAGCAAGCAGTTGCTTATCAACAGATAGTTTGTTGATAGTATGACCGTATGTAGAGCATCTACAGATGGGCTATCCGGACTACACAAATAAAGTGTGGCCAACATCAGCCATGGGGTTTCATTGTCCAACTCTCTGTTGTCCTGCTGAGGAGACCTTGCCAGGGATGGTAGAGCTTGAACAAGGCTTGTTGGTTCTCTGTGATAAAAAGGGAATGTTTTAGGCACTTGGCCTGGCTCCAGGGTATGGAGAGGGAGGTCTCTAGGGACCCCTGTATGGGGTCTCTGGAGACCCTGCATGGTTGTGAGCAGACTGGCGCTCTGCCAAATGAACTGTGAATCTCCCCCCGTTCCCAACCCCTCAACCCCCCCAACTCCGATGTCGCCACTGCAACACTCCCCATCTGATCATACTATTTCCATGGCTACGGAAAGCTCCTTGCCTGCCAATAACCCTCATAGAAATAAGTTATTTTCATCAAAAAGAGGCTGACTTTTTAGCTCTGCCACTGATAACACACGTCCATGTTAGAGACAAATACTTGGCCTTTTGGACATAGATAAATCTCACATCTTACAGCATGTGCATGTTCGACAGCACTTTCATCATATAATATGACAGTATATCTTAAAAGGGAGCCTAACATTGAAGCCACATGCACATCATACTCTGGAATGTGGCCACAATTCATTCATTGTGTAATTCAACATGATCGGAAGGACTGGAGTCCAGTTCTTGGTCTGAGAATCTTCCTTACAGAATGGAATATGTTAATGAGCCATAATGTTGCCATATAGAGCTCTTCCAATGGCTTGCCATGCAGCATTTAAAAAGCTTGTTCAGTTAAAATTGCCATGACTAATGGCTTTATCATTCTGGGACCCTCTCAGAGTTGAAGGCGCTTCAAAGAGTTGTGAAAGGATATAAGTGAAGCGTAAAATGATTCCCAAAATTCAAAGAAACAGTCAGAGACATAATATACTGTATAAAAAGGTAAAAAAAATCCAGCGAATGTAAAAGATGGTCTGAAAATATGACCCACCATCAGAAGATGTAGTCATAAAATAATCCATCACGTTCATTGATAAATATGCAGTAAAATAAGAGGAAAGAAAGTTTTAAAGTAAATATTGCATTTTTGAAATATTTTATTGTAATTTTGTCCAGGTTAACACATGTTGATCTACTCTGAATTGTAGAGAATCATCCATATTATACAATTGCTGACTGGTAGATCTGTTATATAAATTGCATGGATTAGATGGGATAGACTTAAAGGCTATATTGAATGTTTTCCACGTCATGCATATGGTTGCAATATGTATGTTCATATTGGCACATTGTGTATTGATGCATGAACATTTTACTGTCTGACATAGATTCTTGAGCAATTCTTGAACATTTCTGATAGAGAAGTGACAGTTCAGTTACATCTTTTTAAACTGACTTGTTATAAGCATTTATATGAACCCATACAATGTCTTATTAGGCTTATTGGGTTAATAATATTTGAATAGACTGAAAATAGCTTATTTATTTAGTCGGGATCATTATGAAATAGGAGTGAGACATTACAAGGGGTTTCTTACATGCTTATAAGAAGTTTTACATTTACTGTACCTGTCGGCTTTAATTCTTTGGGCTGCAAGCCCGAAGCCGGGCACAATATGACAACAGCCACTTCAAGTGCAGGGCGCGAAATTCAAAATATATTTTTTTGAAATATTTAACGTTCACACATTAACAAGTCCAATACAGCATATGAAAGATAAACATCTTGTGAATCCAGCCAACATGTCCGATATTTAAAATGTTTTACAGCGAAAACACCACGTATATTTATGTTAGCTCACCACCAAATACAAAAAAGGACAGACATTTTTCACAGCACAGGTAGCATGCACAAAATCAACCTAACTAACCAAGAACCAACCAAACTAACCAAGAAACAACTTCATCAGATGACAGTCTTATAACATGTTATTCAATAAATCTATGTTTTGTTCGAAAAATGTGCATATTTGAGCTATAAATCAGTTTTACATTGCAGCTACCATCACAGCTACCGTCAGAAATAGCACCGAATCAGCCAGAGTAATTACAGACACCAACGTCAAATACCTAAATACTCATCATAAAACATTTCTGAAAAATACATGGTGTACAGCAAATTAAAGACAGGCATCTTGTGATTCCAGCCAATATTTCCGATTTCTTAAGTGTTTTACAGCGAAAACACAATATAGCATTATATTAGCTTACCACAATAGCCAGAAACACAAGCCATTTACCAGCAGCAAAAGTTAGCGATCGTAACAAACCAGCAAAAGATATATAATTTTTGACTAACCTTGATAAGCTTCATCAGATGACAGTCCTATAACATCAGGTTATAAATACACTTATGTTTTGTTCGAAAATGTGCATATTTAGAGCTGAAATCAGTGGTTATACATTGTGCTAACGTAGCATCTTTTTCCCAGAATGTGCAGATATTTTTATGACACTCAACTATTCTGACCAAATAACTATACATAAACGTTACTAGAAAATACATGCTGTATAGGAAATGATAGATACACTAGTTCTTAATGAAAATCGCCGTGTTAGAATTCTAAAAATAACTTAATTACGACATCCAGCTTAGTTATAGCGAGAGAGTCCCCAAAATCTGGGCGCAAACTACTAGTACAACATGTTCGACAGATATATGAAATAGCATCATAAAATGGGTCCCACTTTTGATGATCTTCCATCAGAATTTTGTACAAGGGGTCCTTTGTCGGGAACAATCTTTGTTTGGATTTAGAATGTCCTCTTCTCCAGTCAATTAGCATGGAAAGCTAGCAAAGTAGCGCAAAGCTCTCCTCCCTGAACAAAGGCACACAACGCAACACGCCTAACGTCCCGGAAAAATTTCAATAATCTAATAAAACTACATTGAAAAAACATACTTTACGATGATATTGTCACATGTATCAAATAAAATCAAAGCCTGAGATATTAGTCGTCTATAACGACAGCTATTCACAATACCAGGTCCCTTCTCGCACGCCCCAGAAAACAGGAAACTGGTGACACGTCATACAAAGAGCTTTTATTCGACCCCAGATCAAGTTATACACTCCATTTCTTCTCTCACTGCCTGTCGACATCAAGTGGAAGACGTATGAAGTGCATGTATACTAATAAATATCAAGGACATTTATAGGCAGGCCCTAGAACAGAGCATCGATTTCAGATTTTCCACTTCCTGTCAGGAAGTTTGCTGCAAAATGAGTTCTGTTTTACTCACAGATATAATTCAAACGGTTTTAGGAACTAGAGAGTGTTTTCTATCAAATAGTAATAATAATATGCATATTGTACGAGCAAGAATTGAGTACGAGGCCGTTTGAAATGGTCACCTTTTATCCAGGCTACTCAATACTGCCCCTGCAGCCCAAAGAGGTTAAGGTAAAGTGTTACCAAAATATCTATTTAAAAAATATGTACGGACATAAAGGCATGACACATCCTCTTCTCCATTGTTCGTATCTGTTTAGGCGCACCTCTTTATTACAAAGAGTGTCACTAACAAATCAACATTCATAGGAAAAACAGTTTGTGAAAATTTTATGATGAGACACACTGAGGACACCATCACTACAATCTCGGTTTGTTTAGAGGAGAAACTAAGAGCAAAGCAAACAGTACCCCAAAACGGTTTCATTTTATCCCTTCACTTTGAATAACTTATGAGGTGGAAGGTTAACCTGTTGGGGATGGGGGCGCTGTTTAGACTATTTATGCTAATGTGGCTAATTTTTTAAACGGCTTCCCACAAAATCCTTGATCGTACAATATGCATATTATTATTATTATTGGATAGAAAACAGTCTATAGTTTCTATAGGAGTTGAAATTTTGTCTCTAAGTGGAACAGAGCCCATTCTACAGCAATTTCCCTGACATGGAGTCAGATTTGAGAAATGTTGGCCACTTTTCTGAAGTCAGTTAAAAGGGCACTGTCGTTGCTATGACTATACGGACACTTCTTACGTCTTCCCCTGGATGCCTTTACGTGATGACGATTCCAACGGGGTCGATTGCTCGTTCACAGGCCCTACAAATGAAAAAAACCTTTAGCTAGCAAGTCTTTTCTTGCTGCGTAACGCGCGTGGAAGACACCGACCCTCTCCTGTTCCAAGCGTTAGTTTAGCCTGTTATATTTCTCCGGTCATCTTTTCACTCGTTATAGGAGTTACAAACATCATGAAGTAGTTAATTTAAAGCGTTTTATAGCAATTTATATCCGTTTAGTGCGATTTTGGGACATTTATTTTTGCAACGATGTGAAAAGTTGGGCACGCTTTTCAGTTCATCCCGAACGCAGTTGACATTTCCACATGGCAAGAGGACAGCTTTCCACCAAAAGACGATTTCTCCCAAGAAAGGATCCTTTGCCCAAGATACTGATGGAAGAACAGCTCAAGGTAGGACATTTTTATTATGATAAATCGTGTTTCTGTCGAAACATTTTAGTGGCTTAGGACGCCATGTTTTTTGACGTAGCTTCGCTTGGCGCAAACTGTATTGAAAAGTAAGGATAAATTAAAAAATGTAATAACGCAATTGTATTAAGAATTAAATTGTCTATCAATCCCTGTCCACCCTATATTTTTTAGTCACGTTTATGAGTATTTATGTATAAGAGTAGATCACTGTCTAAGTGGCGCAAGGACAAATTCTGACCAGCTGAGTTACATTTCACATTGTCTAACCATGATTTTGGTGGCTAAATATAAACATTTTCGATCAAACTGTATCTGCATGTTGTAATGTGATGTTACAGGAGTGTCATCGGAAGAATTCTGAGAAGGTTAGTGAAAAAATTAATATCTTTTATCGCTCACTTTGGCTAGAATCAATGCTGGGCTGCTAATTGCTATGTGCTAAGCTAATATAACGATTTATTGTGTTTTCGCTGTAAGACACTTAGAAAATCTGAAATATTGTCTGTATTCACAGGATCTGTGTCTTTCGATTCGTGTATGCTGTGTATTTTTACGAAATGTTTGATGATTAGTAGTTAGGTAAACACGTTGCTCATTGTAATTATTCTAGTCCATTTGTGATGGTGGGTGCAATTGTAAACTATGAAGTCTACCTGAAATATGCACTTTTTTCTAACAAAACCTATCCCATACCATAAATATGTTATCAGACTGTCATCTAATGAGTTTTTTTGTTGGTTAGGGGCTATAAATATCTTAGTTTAGCCGAATTGGTGATGGCTACTGGTGTTGGTGGACAAATAAAAGATGGTGGATTATGCTAATGTGTTTTTAGGTAATAGATGTACATCTTTACATATTGTGTCTTCCCTGTAAAACATTTTAAAAATCGGAAATGTTGACTGGATTCACAAGATCTGTGTCTTTCATTAGCTGTATTGGACTTTAATGTGTGAAAGTTAAATATTTTAAAAATATATTTTTTTTGAATTTCGCGGCACTGGTTTTTCAGTGGGGGGGGGGGGGGGGTGCCGCTAGCGCCACGCTGATCCTAGACAGGTTTTAAGACCATATTTGACTGAACCAGATTCCAGCATTAATTATCATTATCAAAGTTACAAGTCAGCTTGAAGCAAACCATGTTTACTTAGCAATTGAAATCATGCTCCGGCCAATCGCAAGGCGGGGGCTGACCCTGTGCAAAGGGAAAGTGCAGTGCTATAGTGCAAGTGCAAAGATTCCTCTCCATAAGCTAACATAAACAAACACACAATGCTTAATAGACACTGCTAAGGCGAAGGCTAAGACTGAGTAAACTTCAATGGAAGAGAGCTTAAAGAGTGAAAAGAGTGAGGGGTAGTTAGAGTTTATGAGAAACACCATCATCTTTGAAAAGATGAGTACAGATCCAGAAATGGTCTGAACGACAACATAGTATTTGTGGTAAATAAATCAGAGGATACCATGCTATGGTAGCCTGGCAGAGTGAAAACTGTAAAGACCGACGCTGGAGTAGAGAAGCAGGTACGGGGAGTCAAACATTTAATCGGAACAGACATGAAACAAGACAGGAACAGCGTCAGCACACGGGTATACAAGGACAAATGACAATCAATGCTGAATCGGGGAACAGAGCGGGGGAACAGACAGACAAAGGGGAGGTAATGGCAGAGGTGATTGAGTCCAGGTGAGTCCAATAATTGCTTATGCGCATGACAGGGAAGGCAGGTGTGCGTAATGATGGTGGCAGGAGTACGTAATGCTGCGCACTCGAGCGCCAGGGGGAAGAGCGGGAGCAGGCGTGACAGAAAACAACTGTTTGCAAACTATTGGATTATGTTAAAACCTGTGTTATTTTTAGTCTGATTAAACTCATATTACTGTTACATAATGTCAGATCCTTGTGAAGATGTCAACTGCTCATATATTTCTTTGAATCATGATGATAAAGACATCTTATAAGCAATACATGAAGTTTATTTCTAAAACGTTACATCCACACATTTTTTATATCTGTGTTTTTTAACCAGAAATGATTGCTTATGGGTACTTTAATGTGTGTGTAAAATATTACCGTTCTCCAATTTTTATTCATATATTTTAGGTGTGTATAATATACAGTGCCAGTTCAAAGTTTGGACACACCTACTCATTCAAGGATTTTTCTTTATTTTTACTATTTTCTTGTAACGCCTGTCGTCGGAAGGGGTGGACCAAAGTGCAACCTGAAAAGTGTTCATGATTTTTTTATTTATCAAAACACTGGAACAAAATAACAAAGTGAAAAAACAAATAGAGAACAAAAGGCTCTCTGTGGCCAGGGCATGATAGTACCCCCCCCCCCAAAGGTGCGGACTCCGGCCGCAAAACCTGACTCTAAAGGGGAGGGTCCGGGTGGGCATCCCTTCATGGCGGCGGCTCCGGTACGGGACATAGATCCCTCTCTGCCCGCAGATCCCTCCGCTTTGGTGGCGGCCCTGGTGCATGGACCTTCACTGGAGGAACCGGGCTGCAGATCACCGCCGGAGGAACCATAGCACCGATCATCACTGGAGGCTTCGTGCCATGGATCATCACTGGAGGCTTCGTGCATTGGATCATCACTGGAGGCTTCGTGCCATGGATCATCACTGGAGGCATCTTGCCATGGATCATCACTGGATGCTTCTTGCCATGGATCATCACTGGAGGCTTTGTACGTGGAGCCGGAACAGGTCTCACCGGACTGAGGAGACGTACTGGAAGCCTGGTACGTGGAGCTGCCACAACGCATCCTGTCTGGATACCCACTTTAGCTCGGTGAGAGTGGAGAACTGGCACAGGACGCACTGGGCTATGACGGCGCACTGGAGGCATAGTGCGTAGAGCCAGCGCAGGACACACTGGACCGTGGAGGCGCACCGGAGGTCTGAAGCGCAGAGCTGGCACAACTCGTCCTGGCTGGATACCCCCTGTAGCCCGGCAAGTGCGGGGAGCTGGAACAGGCCGCACTGGGCTGGGCTGGCGAACCGGGGACACCGGGCGTAGAGCTGGCGCAGGATAACCTGGGCTGAAGAGACGCACCGGAGGCCAGGAACGCTGAGCCGGCACAATCCGTCCTGGCTGAATGCCCACTCTAGCACGACCACTGCGGGGAGCTTGCACAGAGCGCACCGGGCTGTGGATGCGCACTGAAGGCATGGTGAGCAGAACCGGATAGCACAGTGCTTGACCGGTCACTCGCTCCCCACGGTAAGCACGAGGAGTTGGCTCAGGTCTGAACCCTGACTCTGCCAATGTCCCCGTGTTCCCCCCCCAAAAAATTGAAGTCGCCGTTCCACTTTTGTTGCTTCTATTTCCTCCTTCGGACGGCGATACTCCCCGACCTGCGTCCAGGGTCCTTTTCCGTCCAGGATCTCCTCCCATGTCCACTCATCCTTTTTACCACGCTGCTTGGTCCTTTGGTGGTGGGTAGTTCTGTAACGCCTGACAGCTGCCCCTGATTGGGAACCACACAAACATAGAAATAAAGAAACTAGAATGCCCACCCTAGTCACACCCTGGCCTAA
Source organism: Salvelinus fontinalis (assembly GCF_029448725.1). NCBI lineage: Eukaryota > Metazoa > Chordata > Actinopteri > Salmoniformes > Salmonidae > Salvelinus > Salvelinus fontinalis. The sequence goes on from NC_074667.1 coordinate 16,758,282, forward strand.
CCAAAATAGAGAATAAAAGCCTCTCTATGGTCAGGCCGTGACATTTCTACATTGTAGAATATTAGTGAAGACATCAACACTATGAAATAACACATATGGAATGATATAGTAACCAAATCAAAATTGAGATTCTTCAAAGGAGCCACCCTTTGCCTTGACAGCTTTGCACACTCTTGGCATTCTTGTGAGACGCAGAGTAGGTGAACGGATGATCTTCGCATGTGTGGTTCCCACCGTGATGCATTGAGAAGGAGGTGTGATGGTGTGGGGGTGCTTTGCTGGTGACACTGTCAGTGATTTATTTAGAATTCAAGAAAGACTTAACCAGCATGGTACTACAGCATTCTGCAACGATACGCCATCCCATCTGGTTTACACATAGTGGAACTATCATTTGTCTTTCAACAGGACAATGAACCAAAACACACCTCCAGGCTGTGTACGGGCTATTTGACCAAGAAGGAGAGTGATGTAGTGGTGCATCAGATGACCTGGCCTCCACAATCACCTGACCTCAACCCCCTGGAAGCCTGTGTTTCAGACATAAGGAAGGGATGGTTGCAAATGTTTTACTTTTAAACTCAGAAAAAACAGAGATGCTAGTTCTAGGTCCCAATAAACAAAGAGAGCTGCTGTTTGATCTGACAATTAATCTTGATTCTTGTAGAGTCGTCTCAAATATAACTGTGAAGGACCTCGGCGTTACTCTGGACCCTGATCTCTCTTTTGACAAACATATTGTGGCAGACCAGGGGGTTGGGTCAAAACGTTTACACAGATCAGACATGGACAGAGTAGGATTAGCTCAGTTTCAAAGGTGTTTATTAAAATAATAGTCCAAAAGAAAATAGGTCTCCCCAAGAGACCCTCTATGGGATACCTACCGTCTTATGGGCTCCGGGTCTTGCTGAATCCTGTGGCAATCAAAAAATGAACTCCCTCCTGTTACCTCTGGTACCATCCCCAACTATACGGGAGTCCTTTCCTCCCCCAGTCTCTCCCCCATGTGCTTCCTTTCTGGCAGCTTCATGGGAGTTGTACAGCTGGTGAGCAATCAGCCCTTGATTACTCACCAATCCCCAATCAGCCCCAATTAGTCCTGGCCGGAGAGCCCGTCGAGACCTGGCACGTCCAGCAGATGGAGCCATCGCCTCGTGATGTATACTCCGTCTGTTACCAGGCCTCGATGAGTCTCCCCCTGGTGGCTGACCTGCTGTACGCCACAATATCAAGAATATTTCAAGGACAGCTTTTTTCCATCTCCATAACATTGCGAAAATCAGAAACATTTTGTCCAAAAATGATGCAGAAAAACGAATCTGTCATTTCTAGATTAGACTACCGCAATGCTCTACTCCCCGGCTACTCAGATAAAGCACTAAATAAACTTCAGCTAGTGCTAAACACGCCTAGAACCCAAAAAATGGGATCACATTACTCCAGTGCTAGCCTCTCTACATTGGCTTCCTGTTGAGGCAAAGGCTGATTTCAAGGTTTTACTGCTAACCTACAAAGCATTACATGGGCTTTCTCCAACCTATCTCTCCGATTTGGTCCTGCCATACATACCTACACGTACGCTACAGTCACAAGATGCAGGCCTCCTTATTGTCCCTAGAATTTCTAATCAAACAGCTGGAGGCAGGCCTTTCTCCTATAGAGCTCAATTTTTATGGAATGGTCTGCCTATCCATGTGAGAGACGTAGACTCGGTCTCAACCTTCAAGTCTTTATTGAAGACCCATCTCTTCAGTAGGTCCTATGAGTGTAGTCTGGCCCAGGGGTGCGAAGGTGAATGGCAAGGCACTGGAGTGACGAACTGCCCTTGCTGTCTCTGCCAGGCCGGCTCCCCTCTCTCCACTGGGATTCTCTGCCTCTGACCCTATTACGGGGGCTGAGTCAATGGCTTACTAGTGCTCTTCCATGCCGTCCCTAGGAGGGGTGCGTCACTTGAGTGGGTTGAGTCACAGACATGATCTTCCTATCCGGTTTTGCGCCCCCTCGGGCTCGTGCGGTGGAGGAGATATTCATGGGCTATACTCAGCCTTGTCTCAGGGTAGTAAGTTGGTGGTCTGTTGATATCGCTCTAGTGGTGTGGGGCCTGTGCTTTGGCAAAGTGGGTGGGGTTATATCCTGCTTGGTTGGCCCTGTCTGGGGGTATCGTCAGGGCAGGGCCACAGTGTCCCCCGACCCAACCCCGGTCTCAATCTCCAGTCTCCAGTATCTATGCTGCAATAGTCTATAAGCCGGGGGGCTAGGGTCAGTCTGTTATACTTGATATAATACTTCTGTCTTATCTGGTGTCCTGTGTGAATTTAAATATGCTCCCTCTAATTCTCTCTCTCTCCCACTCTCCCTTCCCTTCCCTCCCGGAGGACCTGAGCCATAGGATCATGCCTCAGGAATACTTGGCCTGATGACTCCTGGCTGTCCCCAGTCCACCGGGTCGTACTGCTCCAGTTTGAACTCTTCTGCCTGTGGCTAGGGAACCCTGACCTGTTCACCGGATGTGCTACCTTGTCCCGAACCTGCTGTTTTCGACTCTCTCTCTCTCTATTGCACCTGCTGTCTCGACCTTTGAATCCTCGGCTATGAAACGCCAAATGAAATTTACTTCTGAGGTACTGACCTGTTGCACCCTTTACAACCACTGTTTTTATTATTTGACCCTGCTGGTTATGACCCTGCTGGTTATCTATGAACGTTTGAACATCTCAAAGAACAATCTGGCCTTAAATGGCCATGTACTCTTATAATCTCCACCCAGCACAGTCAGAAGAAATCTGGCCACCCCTCAGAGCCTGGTTCCTCTCTAGGTTTCTTCCTAGGTTCCTGCCTTTCTAGGGAGTTTTTCCTAGCCACCATGCTTCTACATCTGCATTGCTTGCTGTTTGGGGTTTTAGGCTGGGTTTCTGTATAGCACTTTGACATGTGCTGATGTAAAAGGACTTTATGAATACATTTGATTGATTGATTGATTGGTTGATTGATTGATTGATCAGATGATCTGGCCTCCACAATCACCCGACCTCAACCGTTAGGGATGAGTTGGACCGGAGAGTGAAGGAAAAGCAGCCAAGAAGTGCTCAGCATATGTGGGAACTCCTTCAGGACTGTTGGAAAAGCATTCCAGGTGAAGCTGGTTGAGAGAATGCCAAGAGTGTTCTAAGCTGTCATCAAGGCAAAGGGTGGCTACTTTGAACAATATAAAATCTAAAATACACTGCTCAAAAAAATAAAGGGAATACTTAAACAACACAATGTAACTCCAAGTCAATCACACTTCTGTGAAATCAAACTGTCCACTTAGGAAGCAACACTGATTGACAATAAATTTCACATGCTGTTGTGCAAATGGAATAGACAAAATGTGGAAATTATAGGCAATTAGCAAGACACCCCCAATAAAGGAATGGTTCTGCAGGTGGTGACCACAGACCACTTCTCAGTTCCTATGCTTCCTGGCTGATGTTTTGGTCACTTTTGAATGGTCACTTTTGAATTTGTGGCCTGCTGGAGGTCATTTTGCAGGGCTCTGGCAGTGCACCTCCTTGCACAAAGGCGGAGGTGGCGGTCCTGCTGCTGGGTTGTTGCCCTCCTACGGCCTCCTCCACGTCTCCTGATGTACTGGCCTGTCTCCTGTTAGCGCCTCCATGCTCTGGACACTACGCTGACAGACACAGCAAACCTTTTTGCCACAGCTCGCATTGATGTGCCATCCTGGATGAACTGCACTACCTGAGCCACTTGTGTGGGTTGTAGACTCCGTCTCATGCTACCACTAGAGTGAAAGTACCGCCAGCATTCAAAAGTGACCAAAACATCAGCCAGGAAGCATAGGAACTGAGAAGTGGTCTGTGGTCACCACCTGCAGAACCATTCCTTTATTGGGGGTGTCTTGCTAATTGGATATAATTTCCACCTTTTGTCTATTCCATTTGCACAACAGCATGTGAAATTTAGTGACAAAACAAACCAATCTTTTTCATTAGTTCTTTTAACAATAAAAGCTAATTTACCAACATTTCTGAAAATGGATATACACTCCGTGTACAGTTTATTAGGTATCTAGTACCGTGTCGGATGCCCCTTTGCCTCCAGAACAACCTGAATTATTTGGGGCATGGAACTGTTGCTCAATTGTTATCAAGGGACCTAACGTGTGCCAGGAAAACATTCCACACACCATTACACCACTGCCACCAGCCTGTACCGTTGACACAGGGAGCATGGGGCGGCAAATCCTGACTCTGCCATCAGCATGACGCAACAGGAACCATGATTCGTCAGAACAGGCAATATATATTTTTTCCACTCCTCAATTGTCCAGTGTTGGTGATCGCGTGCCCACTGGAGCCGCTTCTTCTTGTTCTTAGCTGATAGGAGTGGAACACGGTGTGGTCGTCTGATGCAATAGCCCATACGTGACAAGGACCGGCGAGTTGTGTGTTCCGACATGCCGTTCTGCACACCACTGTTTTGAGCCGCCTGTTAGCTTGCACAGTTCTTGCCATTCTCCTTTGACCGCTCATCACAAGCTGTTTTTGTCTACAGGACTGCCACTGACTGGACGTTTTTTGTTTGTCGCACCATTCTCTGTAAACCCCAGACACTGTTGTGTGTGAAAAGCCCAGGAGGCCGACCATTTCAGAGATACTGGAACCGGTGCGCCTGGCACAGACGATCAAAGTCGATTAGGTCACTCGTTTTTGTCACGATCGTGTGGAGGATTGATGGACCAAAACGCAGCTTTAGGAAAATAAGCCATCTTCTTTTATTTTTCAAGATGACGAAAAATAAACACGAAACACTTAATACAAACTAACAAAAACAACAAACGATCGTGAAGCTAATAAACGTCGTGCACATACACACACAGGCTACAAACGTTCTACATAGACAATTACCCACAACCAATGAGAGCCTATGGCTACCCTAAATAAGGCTCCCAATCAGAGACAACCGAAATCAGCTGTCTCTAATTGGGAACTCATTCAGGTAACCATAGACTCTCCTAGACAACTAAACATACATAGACAACACTAGACACATGTACTCCACACAAACCCATATACTATACCCAACAACCCCTTTACCATAAAAAAACACCCAAAACCAACAAAACACAAACATTCCCCATGTCACACCCTGACCTAACTAAAATAATAAAGAAAACAAAGAATACTAAGGCCAGGGCGTGACATAACCCCCCCCTTAAGGTGCGAACTCCGGGCGCACCATTACACAGTCTAGGGGAGGGTCTGGGTGGGCTTCCATCCACGGTGGCGGCTCCGGCTCTGGTTGTGGTCCCCACGTCACCACAGTCCCTAACCACCTCCTAGGCTTCCTCCAAATGACCCCCCTCCACATTAACCCCATTGCATTAAGGGGCAGTTCCGGACTAAGGGGCAGCTCCGGACTAAGGGGCAGTACCAGGGTCAGGGGCAGTACCAGGGTCAGGGGCAGTACCAGGGTCAGGGGCAGTACCAGGGTCAGGGGCAGTACCAGGGTCAGGGGCAGCACCAGGGTCAGGGGCAGCACCAGGGTAAGGGGCAGCTCCGGACTGAGGAATGGCAGCTCCGGACTGAGGAATGGCAGCTCCGGACTGAGGAATGGCAGCTCCGGACTGAGGGACTGCAGCTCCGGACTGAGGGACGGCCCATGGCTGGCTGACAGATCTGGCTGCTCATGGCTGGCTAACGGATCTGGCTGCTCATGGCTGGCTAACGGATCTGGCTGCTCATGGCTGGCTGACGGATCTGGCTGCTCATGGCTGGCTGACGGATCTGGCTGCTCATGGCTGGCTGACGGATCTGGCTGCTCATGGCTGGCTGACGGATCTGGCTGCTCATGGCTGGCTGACGGATCTGGCTGCTCATGGCTAGCTGACGGATCTGGCTGCTCATGGCTAGCTGACGGATCTGGCTGCTCATGGCTAGCTGACGGATCTGGCTGCTCATGGCTAGCTGACGGATCTGGCTGCTCATGGCTAGCTGACGGATCTGGCTGCTTATGGCTAGCTGACGGATCTGGCTGCTCATGGCTAGCTGACGGATCTGGCTGATCATGGCTAGCTGACGGATCTGGCTGCTCATGGCTAGCTGACGGATCTGGCTGCTCATGGCTGGCTGACGGATCTGGCTGCTCATGGCTGGCTGACTGATTTGGCTGCTCCTGTCTGATTGGCGGCTCTGGCAGATCCTGTCTGGTTGGCGGCTCTAGCGGCTCCTGTCTGGCTGGCGGCTCTAGCGGCTCCTGTCTGGCGGACGGCTCTAGCGGCTCCTGTCTGGCGGACGGCTCAGTGGGCTCATGGCAGACGGGCGGCTTTGCAGGCTCATGGCAGACGGGCGGCTTTGCAGGCTCATTGCAGACGGATGGCTCAGATGGCGCTGGGGAGACGGATGGCTCAGATGGCGCTGGGGAGACGGATGGCTCAGATGGCGCTTGGCAGACGGGCAGTTCAGTCATCGCTGTGCAGACGGCAGACTCCTGCCGGCTGAGGCGCACTGTAGGCCTGGTGCGTGGTGCCGGGACTGGTAGCACCGGGCTGGGGACACGCATCTCAGGGCTAGTGCGGGGAGAAGGAACAGGGCATACTGGACCCTGGAGACGCACATTAGGCCTAGTGCGTGGTGCCGGCACTGGTGGTATCGGGCTGGGAACACGCATCTCAGGGCTAGTGCGGGGAGAAGGAACAGGGCATACTGGACCCTGGAGACGCACATTAGGCCTAGTGCGTGGTGCCGGAACTGGTGGTACCGGGCTAGGGACACGCATCTCAAGGCTAGTGCGGGGAGCAACAACAGGGCACACTGGACTCTCAAGGCGTACTATAGGCCTTGTGCGTGGTACCGGTACTGGTGGTACCGGGCTGAGGACCCGCACATCAGGGCGAGTACGGGGAGAAGGAACAGTGCGTACAGGACTCTGGAGACACACAGAGGGCTTAGTGCGTGGTGTAGGCACTGGTGGTAATGTGCTGGAGACACGCACCACAGGGCTAGTACGTGGAGGAAGAACAGGGCTCTGGAGACACCCAGGAAGCTTGATGCGTGGTGAAGGCACTGGTGGTAATGGGCTGGAAACACGCACCTCAAAGCTAGTGCGGGGAGCAGGTACAGTGCGTAAAGGGCTCTGGAGACGCACCTTAGACCTAGTGCTTGGTGCCGGAACTAGTGGTACAGGGCTGGGGACATGCATCTCAGGATGAGTGCAAAAAGTAGGAACAGGACACACCGGGTTGTGAAGGTGTACTGGAGACCTGGTGTGTATAGCCGGCATCAAATCTTCCGGAACTTTAACACAAGTTTCAGGCTGAGTACGAGGAACTGACACAGGTGGCATCGGACAGCTAATACGCTCCTCAGGAAGAATGCATTGCATACTCTGCCAAACCAACAGCTCTCTCTCTTCACTCTCCTCCAATTTCGTCAACAACTCTTCGAATGTCTCATAATCTCCCCTTCGTTCACTCTCCTCCAATCTGTCCAATAACTCCTCGACACACTCAGACTCACCCCTCAACTTCGCCGACTGCTCCAAGTGCCCCCCTCCAAAAAAAAATTTGTGCTGTCTCTTGGGCTTCCTCCCGTGTCGCCGTGCTGCCTCCATCTCTGCCTTGGGGCAGTGATATTCCCCTGGCTGTGACCAGGGTCCTCTCCCGTCTAGAATTTCCTCCCACGTCCAGGAGTCTTGACATTGCTGCTGTTGCTTTGTTTTCCGCTGCTTGGTCCGATGGTGGGTAATTCTGTCACGATCGTGTGGAGGATTGATGGACCAAAACGCAGCTTTAGGAAAATAAGCCATCTTCTTTTATTTTTCAAGATGACGAAAAATAAACACGAAACACTTAATACAAACTAACAAAAACAACAAACGATCGTGAAGCTAATAAACGTCGTGCACATACACACACAGGCTACAAACGTTCTACATAGACCCTAAATAAGGCTCCCAATCAGAGACAACCGAAATCAGCTGTCTCTAATTGGGAACTCATTCAGGTAACCATAGACTCTCCTAGACAACTAAACATACATAGACAACACTAGACACATGTACTCCACACAAACCCATATACTATACCCAACAACCCCTTTACCATAAAAAAACACCCAAAACCAACAAAACACAAACATTCCCCATGTCACACCCTGACCTAACTAAAATAATAAAGAAAACAAAGAATACTAAGGCCAGGGCGTGACAGTTTTGTCCATTCTAACGTTCAATCGAACAGTAACTGAATGCCTCGATGCCTCACGTGGCCACCTGACTCAATGTCTGTAGGAGCTAACCATTTTTTGTGAATGGGGTGGTGTACCTAATTAACTGGCCACTTAGTTTATAGCATATCTGTTATTTAAAGCCCTGGAAGAATGTTCTGCTACAGTAATGGCCAAATGATGGTGTTCAGTTCCTGTGTTCTTTACTTTTCTTCAACCAGAGTGTCATGTCTTGTAAAAACAGCTATTTGAATCCATCTAATGCTTCATAATATCACAGTAATGTGCAGTTTGAACTCTCAATAGAGTCATTTGGAATTCAGAAATGTCTCCTAAAACGCATTCTCAAAATCAAAATTGCAGTACACCATCCATAAAATCACAAGCAGGGATACACTGGAGAAATACATTAACAGAAAACAACTACAGTTGTTCCCTTTGGCCAGAGCCTCCTAGTATAGGAGTTTCCAGTAGGGAATAGGCTTGCTGATGGTCTTTCACCAACAATGGATCATACTGTAAAATAAAATAAAAAAAACGACACTAACATAATACCATTTGTATTTATTGTACCTGGCAAGTGGGGAAGGCAAAGCAGTTGTTGATAGATTGTCTTCATGAAACGAAACGAGAATCTATCCAAGAGCAAGTGCGTTTGCATTACTCTAATGAATGATTAAATATTAGTATCGTTGTCAAAGTCTGATTGGATGCCAGACCCTCACTGTTTGGCAGACGCACTGTTTGCTGGTAGTTGAATCTTCACAAATTTTATTCTGAGTCATGGGATGCGTCCCAAATGGCACAAATGGCACCCTATTCCCTACATAGTGCACTTAGATGGGCTCTGATCAAAAGTAGTGCACTATTAAAGAATAGGGTTCCATTTGGGATGCAGCCATGGTGTCAGATCCATTAGCATGACACCTATTAACATGACACAGGATTATTTACAGTTTACACTGTCTGCCTTTGGGCTACCAACCCCCACATGTACGTCACACATCCTTGGAAGTCGTGTCAGAGTCACTTGGAGTTGGTGTCAGAGTAATTTGGAGGGGGTGTCACTTGGCACCATCAAACAGGCATTAAGAAATACCAGTTAAACTATACTCTGAGCAGCGTCTAACTTTTAAATCCAAGCAGAAAACACAGTTTGTGTCTACCAACCTCAGCCTCTCTAAAAGGGAATAAGTAATAGCAGGTAAACTACACACTGACCAAAGTCTAACTTTTAAATCCAAGCAACAAACCAAGTTTGTGTCTGTGTAGGGAGCTAGCATCATCAAACATACTGATAGGCCTACCTTATGCTCTGTTCCAATCCATCCTTATGGTACCCAGCCTGCACAGAGACATAGGCCTCTTGCATTACATTATTTACATGTGATCTCCAGGCATTACAGGCATAGACTCCAGATTACGTGCTTGATTAAGAGCTAATATATCTGATTTCAGATCGGATTCTGGTAGAGCAATGTCAGGCCTTGTCTGCTTCCAAGTCCTCGACGATGCTGTCAAGGAAATAATGGGAAAGTTATGTTTTTTGTCCTGAATATGTTTCTGTTTCGGCCAACTGCTTCCTTCAATAACGTTTCTATAGAAAAGGCAAATGAATTATGTTTGTACAATGGGAAATCTGTTGGTTGATTAGTGAACCAGTGTACACAGGGGTTGCTAATGTATTTGGCTATTTTAGCATTGTTTAAAAGCTAAAGGACTTTACAAAGCAGAAAGACATAAGGCAAGACCAGACAGCGTGTATAAACCCTCATTCTTGCCAGCGTACAATGACAAACAGAAGATACAGTTTAGTTTTGAGCAATGAATATCAGATATTACAGACAGTATTGTATCACCATTTTATAGTATTATCATTGATACAGTCACATATGCATTAACATCTATCTGACTTTAGAGACAACCATAGAAGCTCCAGCCTGACTCTGTCGGTCATGGTTCGAACATAAACCAGTTGGAACGGAGACAGAAGCAACACTCAAGCCAACGATTTACGAGGGAGTTAAGAGACGTCCTTATCACTGTCTGGGAGACTGATAGGGGGATGGTTCCTTCCACTCCAATGTTGACTGATGTCGTTGCAGGCGACCACTCGGGTAGTGCAGTCCCCCTCGACCATCACGGTCTTGGAGATTTCCGAGACACTTCCTCAAGAATGATAATCATGGGAGAAATGTTTATTTAGCACATGGAGGCCTCCTCCACTGATCTGAGCCAACCCAATGAACACAAACAGGCAGCAACAGGCAGCCCAATTCTGATCTTTTTTACACTAATTGGTCTTTTGACCAATCACATCAGATCTTTTCACATCAGATATTTCTCAGAGCTGATCTGATTGGCCAAAAGACCAATTAGTGAAAAAAATATCAGAATTGGGCTGCCTGTCGAAATTCAGCCAACGTCTGGTTGTGACTGACGTTGGCAAACACTGGATTAAGGCTAGGATTCAAACAAACCACAAGGGCAGACTTTTAAAGTCAAATGCTGTACAATGTTGGCGTATTGTTATGTATCATATGTATTTCACCATCTGCTCACTCTTTCTTTAATGTTGTCTGACAATGCCACATGGAAAGCAAGCTTCTAAACTTTTACTCTGGGATTGAATTTCCATTATGAGACATGTTACTGTAGGATCTTTCAGCCTCTCAAACTGTACAAATTACACAAACTACAGCAGAATCCCTCTAAGACTTCATTCTTTTCCCAGAATGAACTCCACATATTGTTAAGGGCATGGCATTACGTATGGGGCTTTGAACAAGGGTTCTCGTCATCAACATGTGGCAAATTAAAGCTGTAAGAGCTTTTGATGTGTTTCTGCAGAAGTCAGATCCTTCCGATTGATAAGCTGGTAATCAGCGGAGGCTGATCTGAGATCTGGCGTTAGAGGGGAGTCCCGTAACAAAGGCCTTTACGAGGTCATTAAAGACACTGCAAATGCACTCCCCTCTCCATAAACTCCACAGCCTGCAGTGAAAACATTCTCAAACTATTGCCAACATTTCCTCCCATTTTCAATAATCACTCCAATTCACTCCCTGCAGGGAAATGAAACCAACGAGAACCGAGAGAAAATCTATTAACTAAGGCTTCAGGGACTAGTTAATGGACTATTATAGGAGGAGAAACTCTGCGTATTCAAAGAATCATTGCTATTAAGTATTATTAGAGCTGTCATATAGAGATTGGTAGAATCTGTTTGAAGTACACTATAAAGAATGACAGCGCTGGGACGTTGGCAAAGTATACTCAAACAGATAATCTGTGAAGGAAGAATACTACAAGGACTCAGTGATATACGTTTGAAGTTGAAGTTGATCTATTATTGAAATAGTTTGTTTTTGCTGTTTTCATATGTTCAAAGTTCAATGCACAACAAAGTATCACAGACGCAATTCATGGTTTTCTCCAAAATGATAATACAAAATAATAAACTGGGTAACAAATAAAAATGAAATGTGAGTGCACTCAATTTTCTCAGTTCAGTTCAGTTCCTACCACGATGTACCAGTCAAATGTCCCTCTAGAGATAAGGTGATGATGAGGATTGTAGAAGCTGCAGATGACGAGCCTCTGTAAAATGATCATCAATATCAAAAGCATTCATGCTTATGTAAATATCTTTACTGGTTTAGATCCTAAATATTATGTACACCTTAGTTATTCATCAAGACAGGTATAGAACTTAGCTAGCATAAAGCTAGCTAACTCACCATGATTCTTTGTTCACACCATCAAAGGAAAAGACTCCCAATTATCTTCTGGTTCAGCACACTGATTATCTAAGCACTTGATTCTTCTGTAGTAGTAATTATATACTTTACAACTTTGGTTTCTAGTTGGTTTCTACATTTCTTTCTGCTTCAAAGTTTGTGGGTGCTCTTCTCCAAAGGCAAGATGGAAAGAGAGCGAGATCGTTCAGACTCTAGGGGTTGCCAACAAACTCCAACCCATAAGATTTGTGTAAAGAAATTAACTTTATGCTGTCAGTACCTGCAATTGGGCACTATAATTACTTTTAAAAATACGTACCAGTCAAAAGTTTGGACACACCTACTCATTCAAGGGTTTTTCTATATTTTTACTATTTTCTAAATTGTAGAATAATAGTGAAGACATTAAAACTATGAAATATCACACGTGGAATCATGTAGTAACCAAAAAAGCTTTAAGCAAATCAAAATAGATTTTAGATTCTTCAAAGTAGCCACCCGTTGCCTTGATGACAGCTTTGCACACTCTTGGCATTCTCTCAACCAGCTTCATGAGGTAGTCACCTGGAATGCATTTAAATTCATTTGTGGAATTTCCTTCCTTCTTAATACGTTTGAGCCAATTATAAGTATTGGCCCCGTGTGGCTCAGTTGGTAGAGCATGGCGCTTGCAACGCCAGGGTTGTGGGTTCGATTCCCACGGGGGGCCAGTACAAAAAAAAAGTATGAATTATGTACTTGTAAGTTGCTCTGGATAAGAGCGCCTGCTAAATGACTTAAATGTAAATGTATTGTGACAAGGTAGGGGTGGTATACAGAAGATAGCCCTATTTGGTAAAAGACCAAGTCCATATTATGGCAAGAACAGCTCAAATAAGCAAAGAGAATCGACAGTCCATCATTATTTTAAGACATGAAGGTCAGTCAATGTAGAAAATTTGTGCAGTCGCAAAAACCATCAAGCGCTGTGATGAAACTGGCTCTCATGAGGACCGCCACAGGAAAGGAAGACCCAGAGTTACCTTTACTGCAGAGGATAAGTTCATTAGAGTTAACTGCACCTCAGATTGCAGCCCAAATAAATGCTTCACAGAGTTTAAGTAGCAGACACATCTCAACATCAACTGTTTAGAGGAGACTGTATGAATCAGGCCTTCATGGAATTGCTGCAAAGAAAGCACTACTAAAGGACACCAATAAGAAGAAGAGACTTGCTTGGGCCAAGAAACACAAGCAATGGACATTAGACCGGTGGAAATCTGTCCTTTGGTCTAAAGAATCCAAATATGCAATGTGCCTTTGTGAGACGTAGAGCAGGTGCACGGATAATCTCGAATGGTTCCCACCGTGAAGCATGGAGGAGGAGATGTGATGGTGTGGGGGTGTCTTTGCTGGTGACACTGTCTGTGATTTATTTAGATTTCAAGGCACACTTAACCAGCATGGCTACCACAGTATTCTGCAGCGATACGCCATCCCATCTGGTTTGCGCTTAGTGAAAATATAATTTGTTTTTCAACAGGACAATGACCCAACACACCTCCAGGCTGTGTAAGGGCAATTTGACCAAGATGGAGAGGGATAAGGGGTGCATCAGATGACCTGGCCTCCACAAGCACCCGACCTCAACACATTTGAGATGGTTTGGGATGAATTGGACCGCAGAGTCAAGAAAAAGCAGCCAACAAGTGCTCAGCATATGTGGGAACTCCTTCAAGACTGTTGGAAAAGCATTCCAGGTGAAGCTGTTTGAGAGAATGCCAAGAGTGTCATCAAGGCAAAGGGTGGCTACTTTGAAGAATCTCAAATATAACATATATTTTGATTTGTTTAACAAATGTTAATTTGTGTTGTTAATTTGTGTTGTTAATGTTAATAATTTTGATGTCTTCACTATTATTCTACAATGTAGAAAATAGTACAAATAAAGAAAAACCCTTGAAGGAGTAGGTGTGCCCAAACTTTTAACTGGTAGTGTGTATCTTTACATTACTTTTTTGATTGATTTCCCACAATGTTATAAGTCAGAAGACAGCAATCCAGACCTTCCTAGGACCATGTAAATGTCCTATGTCGAATTAACTTGTTTTTGCCTCCCTCTGAAGGTTGGCTGCATCACTCCATCCGTTTCTATCACTTCACTGCAGCTTTACGTCAAAGGGGCGGCCCTTAGAAAAACATTTATCCAGCTCGACTGCTTCGTGGCAAATAGTGATGCACACTATTTAAATGGCCCAAATGTTGATTTAGACATTCACTAATTTAACAGATTTTGACTATCACTAATGTCATGATATGTTTGGTAAATAGTAAAGAAGGTGTATTATTTTGAGTGGATGTTCCTAAACCAGATAACTATACAGTGCATTCAAAAAGTATTCAGACCCCTTCACCTTTTCCACATTTTGTTACGTTACAGCATTACTCTGAAAATGGATTAAATCGATTTCTTCCCTCATCAATCTACACACAATACTCCATAATAGCAAAGCGGAAACAGGTTTTTAGACATTTTTGCAAATGTATGAAAATTTAAATACAGAAATAGCTTATTTATATAAGTATTCAGACCCTTTGCTATGAGACTCAAAATTTAGCTCAGGTGCATCCTGTTTCAATTGATCCTCCTTGAGATGTTTCTACAACTTGATTGGGTCCACCTGTGGTAAATTCAGTGTATTGGACATGATTTGGAAAGGCACACACCTGTCTATATAAGATCCCACAGTTGACAGTGCATGTCAGAGAAAAAGCAAGCCATGAGGTCGAAGGTATTGTCCGTAGAGCTCAGAGACAGGATTGTGTCGAGGCACAGATCTGCGGAAGGGTACAAAGGTCCCCAAGAACACAGTGGCCTCCATCATTCTTAAAAGTTTGGAACCACCAAGACTCTTCCTAGAGCAGTCCACCCGGCCAAACTGAGGGAGGTGACCAAGAACCCGATGTTCCCAGAGTTCCTCTGTGGGGATGGGGGAACCTTCCAGAAGGACAACCATCTCTATAGGACTCCACCAATCAGGCCTCTATGGACGAGTGGCCATGCAGAAGCCACTCCTCAGTAAAAGGCACATGACAGCCCGCTGAGACGTTGCCAAAAGGACTCAGATCATGAGAAACAAGATTCTCTCGTTTGATGAAACCAAGATTTAACTCTTTGGCCTGAATGCCAAAATTCACAACTGGAGGAAAACAGGCATCACCCCTACGGTGAAGCATTGTGGTGGCAGCATTATGATGCGTGGATGTTTTTCAGCGGCAGGGACTGGGAGACTGGTCAGGATCGAGGGAAAGATGAACGGAGCAAATTACAGAGAGATCTTTGATGAAAACCTGCCCCAGAGCGCTCAGTACCTCAGACAGGACAACGACACTAAGCACACAGCCAAGACAGCGCAGGAGTGGCTTCGGGCCACTCAAGGACAAGTCTCTGAATATCCTTGAGTGGCCCAGCCAGAGCCCGGACTTGAACTCAATCTAACATCTCTGGAGAGACCTGAAAATAGCTGTGCAGCGACGCTCCCCATCTACAGAGAAGGATGTGAGTAACTCCCCAAATACAGGTGTGCCAAGCTTGATATTTCAGGTTTGTATTTTTAATAAATTTAGATATTGATATTGATCTCATCCCGTCAGTAGAGGATGCCTGGATATTTTTTTTAAATGCCTTCCTCACCATCTTGAATAAGCATGCCCCATTCAAGAAATTTAGAACCAGGAACAGATATAGCCCTTGGTTCTCTCCTGACCTGACTGCCCTTAACCAACAGAAAAACATCCTATGGCGTTCTGCATTAGCATCGAACAGCCCCCGTGATATGCAACTTTTCAGGGAAGCTAGAAACCAGTATACACAGGCAGTTAGAAAAGCCAAGGCTAGCTTTTTCAAGCATAAATTTGCTTCCTGCAACACAAACTCAAAAAAGTTCTGGGACACTGTAAAGTCCATGGAGAATAAGAACACCTCCTCCCAGCTTCCAACTGCACTGAAGATAGGAAATACTGTCACCACCGACAAATACACTATAATTGAGAATTTCAATAAGCATTTTTCTACGGCTGGCCATGCTTTCCACCTGGCTGCCCCTACCCCGGTCAACAGCACTGCCCTCCCCTCTGCTACTCGCCCAAGCCTTCCCCACTTCTCTTTCTCCCAAATACAGTCAGCTGATGTTCTGAAAGAGCTGCAAAATCTGGACCCTTACAAATCAGCCGGGCTAGATAATCTGGACCCTTTCTTTCTAAAACTATCTGCTGAAATTGTTGCCACCCTTATTACCAGCCTTTTCAACCTCTCTTTCGTGTCGTCTGAGATTCCCAGAGATTGGAAAGCAGCTGCAGTTATCCCCCTCTTCAAAGGGGGAGACACTCTAGACCCAAACTGCTACAGACCTATATCTATCCTACCCTGCCTTTCTAAGGTCTTCGAAAGCCAAGTCAACAAACAGATTACCGACCATCTCGAATCCCACCATACCTTCTCCGCTATGCAATCTGGTTTCAGAGCTGGTCATGGGTGCACCTCAGCCACACTCAAGGTCATAAACGATATCTTAACCGCTATCGATAGGAAACAGTACTGTGCAGCCATATTCATTGACCTGGCCAAGGCTTTTGACTCTGTCAATCACCACATCCTCATCGGCAGACTCGACAGCCTTGGTTTCTCTAATGATTGCCTCGCCTGGTTCACCAACTACTTCTCTGATCGAGTTCAGTGTGTCAAATCGGAGGGTCTGTTGTCCGGACCTCTGGCAGTCTCTATGGGGGTGCCACAGGGTTCAATTCTTGGACCGACTCTCTTCTCTGTATACATCAATGATGTCGCTCTTGCTGCTGGTGAGTCTCTGATCCACCTCTACGCAGACGACACTATTCTGTATACTTCTGGCCCTTCTTTTGACACTGTGTTAACAACCCTCCAGGCGAGCTTCAATGCCATACAACTCTCCTTCCATGGCCTCCAATTGCTCTTAAATACAAGTAAAACTAAATGCATGCTCTTCAACCGATCGCTGCCTGCACCTGCCCGCCTGTCCAACATCACTACTCTGGACGGCTCTGACTTAGAATATGTGGACAACTACAAATACCTAGGTGTCTGGTTAGACTGTAAACTCTCCTTCCAGACTCACATCAAGCATCTCCAATCCAAAGTTAAATCTAGAATCGGCTTCCTATTCCGCAACAAAGCATCCTTCACTCATGCTGCCAAACATACCCTTGTAAAACTGACCATCCTACCAATCCTCGACTTCGGTGATGTCATTTACAAAATAGCCTCCAAAACCCTACTCAATAAATTGGATGCAGTCTATCACAGTGCCATCCGTTTTGTCACCAAAGCCCCATATACTACCCACCACTGCGACCTGTACGCTCTCGTTGGCTGGCCCTCGCTTCACACTCGTCGCCAAACCCACTGGCTCCAGGTCATCTACAAGACCCTGCTAGGTAAAGTCCCCCCTTATCTCAGCTCGCTGGTCACCATAGCAACGCCCACCCGTAGCACGCGCTCCAGCAGGTATATCTCTCTGGTCACCCCCAAAACCAATTCTTCCTTTGGCCGCCTCTCCTTCCAGTTCTCTGCTGCCAATGACTGGAACGAACTACAAAAATCTCTGAAACTGGAAACACTTATCTCCCTCACTAGCTTTAAGCACCAGCTTTCAGAGCAGCTCATAGATTACTGCACCTGTACATAGCCCATCTATAATTTAGCCCAAACAACTACCTCTTTACCTACTGTATTTATTCATTTTGCTCCTTTGCACCCCATTATTTCTATCTCTACTTTGCACCTTCTTCCACTGCAAACCAACCATTCCAGTGTTTTTTTTTACTTGCTATATTTTATTTACTTCGCCACCATGGCCTTTTTATATTTTTATTTATTTATATATATTTTTTGTTTGCCTTCACCTCCCTTATCTCGCCTCACTTGCTCATATTGTATATAGACTTATTTTTCACTGTATTATTGACTGTATGTTTGTTTTACTCCATGTGTAACTATGTGTTGTTGTATGTGTCGAACTGCTTTGCTTTATCTTGGCCAGGTCGCAATTGTAAATGAGAACGTGTTCTCAATTTGCCTACCTGGTTAAATAAAGGTGAAATAAAATAAAAAATAAATAAATAAACATTTGCAAACAAATACTAAAATCAGTTTTTATGGGGTATTGTGTGTAGATTGATGAGGGTAAAAAATATTTCAATACATTTTAGAACAAGGCTGCAACGTAACAAAATGTTGAAAAAGTCAAGGGGTCTGAATATTTTCCGAATGCACTGTAAATAAACAATTCCAGGTGAAAGCCAAAGGTCATATTTTTCTAGGGGGGGGGGGACTACTACATTAATAAAATATTGCCCTCTTGCTAGATTGATGACTAAAGCCATTGCGAAACAGGGCTGTCAGCACAACTGGTTAAATAAGGACTTTCTTGTTTTGTGAAAACATTAGAGAATGTCTAAAATAGCATGGTGTGTGGTCCCAGTAAAAAAATGTTAACCTTTATTTTACTAGGCAAGTCAGTTACGAATAAATTCTTATTTACAATGATGGCCTAGGAACAGTGGTTTAACTGCCTTGTTCAGGGGCAGAACAACAGATTTGTACATTTTCAGCTCGGGGATTCGATCTAGCAACCTTTCGGTTACTGGCCCAACACTCTAAAGAGCATTGTAATTTATAATGAAGGACAGGGAAATCAGCAGGTGCAAAGTAGCAAGCATATCCATGTTCTGTCACGTTCCTGACCTTATTTCCTTTGTTTTGTATTTGTTTAGTTGGTCAGGACGTGAGCTGGGTGGGCATTCTATGTTATGTGTTTCTATGTTGGGTTCATGTTCAATTAGCCTGATATGGTTCTCAATCAGGGGCAGGTGTTTTACGTTTCCTCTGATTGAGAACAATATTTAGGTAGGCTGTTCTCACTGTTTGGTTGTGGGTGATTGTTCCTGTGTCAGTGTTTGTGCCACACGGGACTGTTTCGTTTGTTAGTTTGTTCCTGTTCGTGCGTTCTTCGTTGTCTGTAAGTTCTCATGTTCAGGTCTGTTTACGTCGTTTGTTAAGAGTTTTTCCGTCTTCGTCTTTCGTTAATAAATCAAACATGTATTCTACCCAAGCTGCATTTTGGTCCAATCCATGAACGTTACATGTTCATATTGAAAGTTTATGGTTCCATTACAGTATGTCACTAGAAAGCCCTCATCTTATGAGGTGGTGGGAATCCAGAGTGGCGCAACAGTCTAAGGCACTGCATCTCAGTGCTAGATGGTTCGAATCCAGGCTGTATCACAACCGTCTGTAGGGCCGTGCACAATTGGCCCAGTGTCGTTCGGGTTTGGCTGGTGTAGGCCGTCATTGTAAATAAGAATTAGTTCTTAACTGACTTGCCTAGTTAAATATTTGTATTTATTTTCTAACTGTGAGGGCTTGCACATCGTAAATGTGATTTCCCCTCTTGGCAAGTGGCAGAATCTTCACTCAGTACAACCTGGGGCCCGACCATATCTCAAGCTCTTTCAAATAGGACATACAATCACCGATCCCTGTGTCTTTGATGGTGGCAGAGCTCTTTTCCAGAGAAGCCTTTGGACCACAGCCATAAAAAAAGCTGAAACTTCAAATGGCTTCTGCCTTCTCCATTCTCTCTCTCCCCATTCTTTGGAGCCGATCTACACTTTCTGTAGCCAGTGATTCGTGCTGGCTATCAGGGAAAGAGCACTCTGCCACATCAAAGGGAGACTCCACTCTGTCCATACCAGGCTGGGTCCCACGAATGGGAGCCTCATTTGAAGTCAGTCATTTGGCAGCAAGCTAAACAACCTGCTGTTAACTACCTCACTTACTGGTGTTTACAAGGAAACATGTAAATTAAATATTATTCTCCACAAACACTGATGCATTGAGAGCGTTAGGATATTCAGTAGGAAAAAGTCAAATACAACTGTAAAATTTTTGTTGAAGGTTGGGTAAAATACCTCCATTTTCTGCAGTGATTTGATATGGTGAACCCAGAAAGTCAAGAGTCATCCTCCTCTCTCCCGTTGAGGTGAGGCAGTCTTGAGCTCTTTTATTTGACCCTTTGCATGTTTTTATCGAAGTGGGAGGTACAACGCACACAGTCGATTTGCACATGCTCAAACTCACTCACATACACACACACACAGTACTTTATTCTTCTTTTCATAATTTGTTCGATGGATCCCCATAAGCATAATCCCAATTAATCCAATTGAACTGGTGTTCACACTCCAGAATGCAGAATATAGATTAGAACTGAGTTATTTCAAAGCAATTCATTTCCATTTCTTCTTCTGGGTCGGTTTCTCATTGGTTGAGCACAGTTATAATTTACTTATAGGGCCAATTATAGTGGAAATAATGAAACGTTCATTTGGTTCATTAAAGTAATTCTCCTGAGATATGATTTTCAAAAGCAGCACAGTAACAAAAAATGTGCACATTGTTCATGCTTGATTACCGTTGTTACTCTTGTGCAGCATTGTAATGATGATGAATGTAGACCGTAGGGGAGAGTGGGGTAAGTTGAGCCTTTTTTACTTTAAGCATCACTCCGTCAAGGGAAATATAATATTATTTTTACAAAGATATCTACATACAGTGCATTTGGAAAGTATTCAGACCCCTTGACTTTTTCCACATTTTGTAACGTTACAGCCTTATTCTAAAGTGGAGTATGGCCTGAATGCCATCCTTTAGAATGCACTGTAAATTTCATGATGTTGTGTATAGCTGGAAATAATCAAAATTCATGTAAACATTACAGTTTTGAAAACATAGCTTGTACAACAAAAGTGGTCTCTAGTTGAGCCAAGGGACAGGTTAAGTTAAGCCGCCTATACATTTCTGTATTAAATGAAATATTACCACTACCTTTGTAAAACCATGTTTATATTTATTTCTCAAACACAATTCAACACAATCACACAATCACTTTTTTGTCTTTTAATCATTTTAAACATATTTTAACACAGGCTTAACATACACTTCATACTTTTTAACCTTTTTAACATAAGCTAGGCCCTGTTGTTACTTCATTTCCCAGCGATAATGTCTTGCATTACGCCTGGGAAGAAAATACTTCAATTTGCTCAATTTGCCATTTACTCAATTTGCCACAATGGTTCCACCATTGGCTCAACTTACCCCAAGGCAAACACAACTACAAGGATGCACTTTCATGCTAGGTTTAGGACCTCCTACTTAAGCTTATAGAGACCCCAACTGATGTATAGAGCAATGTTTAAATGATTTACTTTGGTTTAGATAGAAGCGTAATGAAACCTCGGACACAATAAATCCATTTGACTGGCTGAAAATCAGTTTTTCTAACCTAACTTGTTTACCACTTTTCCCATGTGTTTTTTTTCTTCACAGACCTAAAATATTTGGTCAAATTATACATTTTGTGTATGGTTTCCTTGAAACAAGGGTCTCTCAACTTACCACTTTGGCTCAACTTACCCCACTCTCCTCTATACGGATTCCATTTTAACTTTTGTTGTTGGTTATTTCATTAATTGGAAGCAAGCACAGGGAGATTCAGCCAAAACACCAGTTGTAAGCTAATGTTTTATGTGATCAAAATAAGGGAAACTTGCGTGTGGTCTACATTCACCATTGCTCACTGAGGCCCACTGCACTTTGCTTTGCTCTTGGTCCTCTTTCTCAACTCACAATATCAGAATCATATATTTGGCTCCCGATTGGCGCAGCGGTCTAAGGCACTGCATCTCAGTGCAAGAGGGTGTCACTACAGTCCCTGGTTCAAATCCAGGCTATATCACATCCGGCTGTGATAGGGAGTCCCATAGAGCCCAGTGTTGGCTGGGGTAGGCCGTCATTGTAAATAAGAATTTGTTCTTAACTGACTTGCCTAGTTAAATAAAATAAAAAGTACAGGTATCTGCTCTTACCTTCTGCAGCCACTGCGTGTTGTTCTCCATGGCCGTCTCCAGGTGCTGCAATTTCTGTGCAGACCAGTCACTCTCTCCAGGGGGTGGTGTGTCTCTTTGAACCATGTCGGTGCTGCCGTATTGGTCCGGGCTGGCCTGACAGCGCTCCATCTCTGGTAGGATGAAGGTGTAGCTGCAGTGGCCGTGCTGGACACGATGGAGCCCCCTGCGCTTTTCTCCTCTGCGCCTCTGCCCTCTACCTCCACTAGCACCCACTACGCTAGCCCCCATTACCCCAGCCGCCAGCATCAGCCCCCAACCCAACAGGATTTTCCTCATGGTAGTAGCACCTGTGCCGAGGTGTGATACAAGTGTCCCCTCCCCCCCACTTCACTCACTCACTCACTTGAGATATGGATGCACATGGTTCCAAGCAGAAAAAGGAGAGGAAGCCCTTGTGTTCTCTTCTTCTTAATTTAGATGTATTTTGACTGTGCTTTGGTTCTTATTATTCTTGATAAAGTCCTGTTTTTCTCCCTGCAGGTCCCTGCAACAGCAAATGAGTCCCTATTTCCTCTAAACTTTCCCTGGCCCCTGTGCTACGTAAGTGAACAGACACAAACATTGACCCCTAAATAGCCACAGAGAAAGAGTCAGGGAGGGGGAGAGAGACAGAAAGAGAACAAGAGAGTGAGAGAGAGAGTGAGGGAGTAGCTCCAAATGAGTCTCAATCTTCAATGTCCAAAAAAAGGGAGAAATGCTTTCCTCCCATCCCACTCCAGTGGGTCGAGTTTCAGAAATGGCCAAAGGGAAATAGTTCTGCCCCCTCTTATCTGAGGGTTGGGGGGAGGGGGAGAGCTGAGGGAGGTCTATTAGAACACCCCGTCTCTCTGCTCCACTAATCCGCTCTGTCCACTCTGGGGCTAAAGATGCCATGTATGGTCTCTCCCCGATTCAGCACAGGTTAGGAAACATACATAAGTAAAAGTAAATCCACATGAAGCAGGGCTTGTTGTTTTTTTTTTCCTAAGGCACTTTTGGTCACTTTTCACTGTTTTCTGAAGTATTGATTAATTCACATACATCTAAACTTTTGAGAGCAAGCCAAATTAGCATATGCTTATCAGTCAGCTAAATTAAAATTTGTAATTTTGCAATTTCCTGAATAAAACGTTTAACTTGTTGAAGCTTGAACTTACACAACATCAGTTGTAATAGAGTATACACCCTCATCCAGTTCTACTGTAGTCAGCAAATATACTATAGCATGTAGCTCATTGGTGAAACCATTTTTCGTATAATGCACCTCTTTGCCCTTTATTTATTTTCTACATGATCCTTATTTTTGGCATAGTTTGTCTTGTATCTTATGTTGCGGCTGTTGCAGTCCTTAGGGAGAGAGGTCACACGGAGTGACTTTTTGCCCTGCCTAAAATGATTCTCATGAGAACTGGGAGAGAAGCCTGGTGAAGGTTCTTAAATATTCTATTTTGACTGAAATCAGGACTTTCAGCAAGTGAAAATCATAAACTATCCCTTTCACCTTTCCTGTGGGAACATTAGTGATATATTTTATTCTGCATTCTTTTTCAACTCTTGCATGTGGTGGTCATCATGCTGTTTGGTGTCTTTTTATGTTGATTTTTACTTGGTTGTTTTACAGCGAAGTCATAGCCCTTATTTCAAATCACACTCCGACAGCGCTGACTCCAAGTCAATCTTCAGTGGCCTGAATCGTGGTAGGATGTGGAGGAGAAGGTGAAGGAGGAGGAGGTAGGATTTCTATTGCCTTGATTGCTGTCTGGGGAGCAGAGCAGAGTCTCTATATCACACCCAAAGGACACATTCATAGCAACAGATTGAGACATGGAGTGAAAGGTTAACACCTTCACAATATGACTTCCTGTCTGACTGTTTCAACTGACCATTTTGTCAGTTCAAACTCTCCCTGGTAGTAAGACAAGATCTGCCAAATAAATCACAGGTTTTCTGTTTGGGATTGTGGAGTAGTAGTGTGATTTATTTTACTATTACGTGGTCATCCCTACTGCCTCTGGCCTGGCGGACTCACTAAACACAAATGCATCTTTTGTAAATAATGTCTGAGAGTTGGAGTGTGCTCCTGGCTATCTGTAAATTGTAAAAACAAGAAAATGGTGCCGTCTGCTTTGCTTAATATAAGGAATTTTAAGTGATTTATACTTTTACTTTCGATACTTAAGTATATTCTAATCCAAATACTTTTAGACTTTTACTCAAGTAGAATTTTACTGTCTGATGTTCACTACTTTTACTCAAGTATGACAATTTCATACTTTTCCCACTACTGTTGTGGACTGTAGGTCAGCATCTGTCAAAGTTTGTATTATAAATTTGATAATTTCATCTTTTCAAAATAAATTCCTTTCATTTTGTTGGTTGGTAATGCCTGGTAACCCTAAATCTCAATAATATTACATATGTGGCCGACCGCCTCGATTCGGTCTTTTGGAATAGTGTTTTTTACACTGGATACAAGTGTAGACTCAGCACTACAAAATTGTGTATCATACACTGCAGTTGAGGAACAATGGGAAAATAATTCTGCTTTGAAAGGTGATAAACTTGTAACCCTAATTTTGAGAAAATGGCCCTTGAATGTTTTGTTACACCTACTGGAGAAGTCTTCTTTGTCTACACCTATTCAGCATCGTTCACCACCTCTTAAGCCTTATCTCCACCATCTCTTTAAGGATTCACATGTGAAGCCATGTGCTAAACAGAGTGAGTAAGGTAGTGTAGTAAACAACCAAAGATTTCAAGACCAAAAGTGATAAAAGTAGTAGCCTACAATATTTTTAACTCCAGGTAAAAATACACTTTATCTAGTCCTTAGCCTATATCGTACTCTCTTTGGTTCAGGTCATGTTGTTCTTCACAATTTTATCTGGATATTGCTACTATGCAAATATGCAAGTAACCATTTCACTGTACCGTTTACACCTTCTGTATCCTGTGCATGTGACAAGTAAACTTTGATTTTGTTTGATATAGTGTGTTTTAACCAGAGATTATAATATTTTCTAATTATTAGAGGATGCTTACCCAGACACACGTGTCTAAAATGATGGGTCATGTAAAAGAAATGCTATAACCATCCCCCAGTCACCTCTAGCTAAGTGGATGGGTCACTATTGTCTAGACTATTGTACACATGTTCATGAAATACAATAGATGGCAGTAATCAACCCCAGACACACCTGACTAACTTGATGGGTCATGTAATCATCTGGCGAAGTGTAGTCTTTTGTTTAGACATGTAGCTAGCTAGCTAAACATTGAACAATAATCCCAACCCATAGCTACAGTACAAACTGATTGTCATAGCTAGCCACTATGCATGAAATGCTGTGGTATGAATCTGTAGGTAGCTAAAGCTTACCTACTAGGTTCAATATTAGCTAGCTAGCTAACATTAGGCTATAACCAGCAATGCAAAGTATTTCTGTGATACGAATAATATTACTACACAGATCATACACATAACATTAGCTAGTGAGCCAGGAAGCTAACGTTAGCTAGCAGTACACTTTAAATTGCAATGAAAATGACTTTAGAAACGTTTAATATCTGAAAATGTAGCTAGACTCTTACCCATATAAATGGATGAACGCTTCACGGCAGTGTGTTTTTTCCATTTGGTTTGTAGCTAGATACAGCTCATTTGGCCCGTTTGGCTGAATCACAAGAGACACCACCTGGTGAAGTAAGTTTAGTCTTTTTCAAGCAGCCATCTTATCTTCTACTGTAACTGTACCTCAGATGAGGTTGTTGGGAGAGCTATGGGAGGATGGGCATATTATAATGGCTGGAATGGAATTAATGGACCGGTATCAAACACATAAAACATATGGAAACCACGTTTTGACTTCATTCCACTCATTCCATTCCAGCAATTACAATGAGCCTGTCTTACTATAGCTCCTCCCACCAGCCTCCTCTGAGGTAGAGGTACAATAGAAGATAAGATGGCCTCTTGAAAAAAACTAAACTTACTTCACCAGGTGGTGTCTCTTGTGATTCTACCATTCTTTAAGGATTGTGAATGGCTGGGTCATAACCTGCCTTACAATTCGTAATGCTCTCCGCCTGCACATTCACCACTGGGGGGAAAGACTCACCACAGACTGGCAGTAACTTGAGAGGGTACCATAATATAAATGGCCTAGCTGCATGACATCCTCACTGTTTTGATTGTCTGAGTGTGATGATAAGGCTGATTTATTTTCCCGTTTTAGGTCTCAGCTCTTATGAATCAGTAGCATTTATAGACATGAGAGAAAAAATTTACTATAGGGTGGGGTACCTCGACAGCTTGGTAATTTCGTAGTCAATCTGCAATATATGACATTTACTTTTTGTCGCTCCATGGCAAAATACTGCACATGGCAATGATCATATATGGTGATATCTAATGAAATGTTCAGAAGTGCAACATTTAGATTTTTCTGACGTCAAATATTTTGTTTGGCAAGCCTAAATAATTTCAGGAGTAAAATGTTGCTTAACAAGTCACAATAAGTTGCATGAACTCACTCTGTGTGCCATAGTAGTGTTAAACATGATTTTTTAAATGACTACCTCATCTCTTTACCCCACACATACAATTATCTGTAACTTCCCTCAGTCGAGCAGTGAATATTAAACACAGATTCAACCACAAAGATCAGGGAGGTTTTCCAATACCTCACAAAGAAGCATGGTGAAGTTATTAATTACACGTTGGATGGTGTATCAATACACCCAGTCACTACAAAGATACAGGCGTCCTGCCTAACTCAGTTGCCAGAAAAAGGAAACTGCTCAGGGATTTCACCCAGAGGCCAATGGTGACTAAAACAGTTACAGAGTTTAATGGCTGTGATAGGAGAAAACTGAGGATGGATCAACAACATTGTAGTTATTCCACAATTCTAACCTAATTGACAGAGTGAAAAGAAGGAAGCTTGTACAGAATACATGTACACTGTTTGCCACAAGGCACTTAAGTAATACTGCAAAAATGTGGCAAAGCAATTAACTTTTTGTCCAAAATACAAAGTCTTGTGTGTTGGCAAATCCAATACAACACATCAATGAGTAACATTCTCCATATTTTCAAGTATAGTGGTGGCTGCATCATGTTATGGGTATGCTTGTAATTGTTAGGGACTGGGGAGTTTTCCAGTATAAAAAAGAAATGGAATGGAGCTAAGCACAGGCAAAATCCTAGAGGAAAACTTGGTTCAGTCTGCTTTCCACCAGACACTGGGAGATTAATTCAACTTTCAGCAGGACAATAACCTAAAACACAAGGCCAAATCTACACTGGAGTTGCTAACCAAGAAGACAGTGAATGTTCCTGAGTGGCCGAGTTACAGTTTTGACTTAAATCTACTTGAAAATCTAGTAATGATCAACAACTAATTAGACAGAGCTTGAATAATGGGCAAATGTTGCACTTTCCAGGTGTGGAAAGCTCTTAGAGACTTCCAAAGACTCCCAAAGTATTGACTCAGGGGTGTGAATAATTATGTAAATGAGATATTTCTGTATTTAATTTTAAATACATTTCTAAAAATATGTTTTCACTTGTCATTATGGGGTACAGCGTTGCTGTACAGCACTCATGGGTAAAGGCAGTCCACATTCTCTACACGTTAACCATATACTCACACACAGAGTGCGAAGCTGAACACTGCATGCCAGAAACACTTGGTTTGTTGTTTTTGACAAAAAATAACAAATCTTCGTAAGATATAAATAGTGAACATGTTTTTGGTTCGATTCTGTGACATGGTTAGCTTTTAACCTCTTGACGCTAGGTTTGTTATTTATTTTTTAACCTGTTTGGGCTGCAAGCTGAATATTGAAAAAACTGGAAAATGTGTGCACATTTTCAAACGGCCTCCTAAGAAACTTTTTATTTTCCAATATGCATATATTTACTACTGTTGGATAGATAACAGTCTGTAGTTTCTAAAAAGGTTTGAATTGTTTCTCTAAGTCGAACAGAAATATTTTTACAGCCATTTTCCCAGCCGAATTGAGATTTTCAAAATGCGATGTGTCTCTTTAAGACCTTCTCTATAAAAGGCCCTTTGACTTAGGACCATAGGGACACTTCACACGCCTTCCTCAGGCTGTAATGCGGAAGTGAGATTTGAAAGGAGTCGAATATCTCGTCCATGGACTGAATAACACACCTTCTTGTGAGACCTGCGCAGTTAAAAAAAAAATCCGGGCGCGAAGGATAATTTGGTCTCGGCTTCTGGAACAAGCTAGATAACGTTGAATATGATGCCTGACTACGATATTATTTGATACATGTCACAAAATCATCCTAAAGTATGTTTTTTCAATATACTTTAATTATATTATTGCAATTTATTCTGGACTTTAGATGTGTTACGACGGAAGAATTTTTTGAAGAAACGCTGTGTAGCGCCGCAATGCTATTGTGCTAGCTAACCAAAGAGGGAAATAATTCGTTCTGGAACCCAACTAAAGACTCTACTGGACATTGGACCCCGTTACAACATTCTGATGGAATATCAAGAAAGATAAGACCCAATTTGGGATGCTTTTTCATATATCTGTTGAGCTGTGTTGTGCTAAGTGGGCTAACTGTGCTAGGCTAGCGCTTGACCAATCCTAGTGCTGACTTATGCTAGCTTATGTTGTTAGCTAATATAACGATATATTGTGTTTTCGCTGTAAAACACTTCAAAAATCGGAAATGTTGGCTTTATTCACACGATATCTGTCTTTCATTAGTTATCCACCATATGTTTTTCTGAAATGTTTTATGAGGTGTAATTAGTAGCCGACGTTGGTGTATGTATTTTCTCTGGCTACTCCCGGCTGGATTCAGACTCTAGTTATGTGTTAGCATTTTTGGGTAGCATCAATGTAAAACTGATTTATAGCTAAAATATGCACTTTTTATGAACAAAACATAGATTTATTGTGTAACATGTTATTTGACTGTCATCTGAGGTAGTTTTTTCTGGGCTCTTTAGGTTGGTTTTAGTTTATTTCGGTTGGCTTGTGCATGCTACTTCAATCATAATTCATACTTCATAATCATATCCATACGTGTCTGTCCACTTTTGTATTTGGTGGTGAGCTAACATAAATATATGTGGTGTTTTCTCTGTAAAACATTTAAAAAATCGGACATGTTGGCTGGATTGACAAGATGTTTATCTTTCAAATGCTGTATTGGACTTGTTAATGTGTAAAAGTTAAATATTTAAAAAAAATAGATTTTGAATTTCGCGCCCTGCAGCTGTTGTCATTTTCGGCCGATTTCGGGCTTGCAGCCCTTAAATAACGTTTCCAAGGTAAACGGACTATTTCTCAGGTCCAGATCGTAGAAAATGCATATAATTCACAGATTGGGATGGAAAACACTCCAAAGTTTCCAAAACTTTCCAATGGCTTCCTCAGGCTGTGACCAGGCTTTAGACATAGTTTCAGGCTTTTATTTGGAAAAATGAGCGAGATTTTTCAAAAGTAGTCATGTGTCCTCAGATTAGGTCCTGCGCACGAGAGGGTAGCGCTCCATTTTCTTTTTCTCTCTTATTGAGTAGGTTACGGTCCGGTTGAAATATTATCGATTATGTTTGTTAAAAACAACCTGAGGATTGACTATAAAAAACATTTAACATGTTTCTACGACCATTACGAAATACTTTTTGGAATTTTCGTCGAATGGAACAAGGCTTTGGTTTTCTGAACATAACGCGCAACCCAAATGGCGTTTTTTTGTTATAAAAGTAATATTTATCGAACAAAAATAACATTTGTTGTGTAACTGGGAGTCTTGTGAGTGCAAACATCCGAAGATTATCAAAGGTAAGCGATTAATTTTACTGCTTTTCTGACTTTTGTGACCATGCTAATTTGGGGCTAGCTGTTCTAGCATTGATTGATACACTCACAAAAGCTTGGATTTCTTTCTCTGTAAAGCATATTTTCAAAATCTGACACGATAGGTGGATTAACAACAAGCTAAGCTGTGTTTTGGTATATTTTACTTGTGATTGCATGATTATAAATATTTTTTGTAATATTTTGCGCCCTGCAATTCAGCGGTTGTTTAGGAAAATGATCCCGTAAAAGGGATCCGTAGCGCAGAGAAGTTAACAGTTAGCACCGCTCGTTCATGTCCTGGAATCCCGCTTAACAGACAGGTTGAAGCCTGCTTGACAGAGCCGCTAACCTTAGCTAGCTAATCTGCTAGCTAAGCTGCTTGCCATCAAGCTAACGAAGCTAGTCCCCGATGAGTATTGCAATGGAGCCCTTTTTGTCTGGAAAAGTAAATGAACGGTTTTAGTGCTGTAGGAGCTGTATCTGCTAAGCTTTGTTTCGGGACAAACTGGATCACTCAGAGTTCCAACGCGGCAATTGTTTGCTTGCTGAGGATTATAGAATTGAAGTGGCTTCCTTTAACAAGCAGGTCGCCAGCCTATGTAGGAAACTGGGGAAAACGTAGACTGGAATGTTTACCTTTTCCACGCCGGTGCCTGGGCGACATTATCGCTTGTTGGATGCATCTCTGCCTTGGCGTTTGTCGTTGACCGACTGGTCGGTATTGCCCGTAGTTCGTTCGCCAGCGAAGCCTTCGACTGCCTTTCCTCCCACATCTGATAGCGGAGTCGAAAGAGCATGCCAATGAATGATGGTCGCATATCACGAGCCGTGGAAGCCAAAGACAGCGGTCTCTCGTAAAGCAGGCTACATTCGCAATGAGAGGCCCGGAGCGGATGCAAACAACGAATAGTTTCGCAGCCCTGGAGCCTGATCTTCCCGCACCTTCGTCGCTGGGGGTACCTGTGTCTGCGGCCGCTGTGCCCACTCCTTCCCCTAAAATTTCGAACTCGATATCGACAACCTTCTATCGCTGCCCTGGATCGAGCGGAGCTTCCCCATCTCTAGGATGCCTGCACAAGGTGCTGGGAGCTATGGAATCAAGTTATCCTGCCTCTTGCCCATCCTTAAAGGGTTCTTCAAATCCAGTGAAGCGAGGGAGTGGGCGGATTTCCTCATCCTTCTCGCCAGACGTGATTTTGGGCAGCTCCATAGGAGGAAACAGAGCTCGAGTATATGACATTACTAAGCTGCTTCTAAATATTCTACGCCAGGATATGGAAATCTATTTTATCGTTGTCCATGTGGGATTTAATGACATTATGAAGAGCAACCAGTCCGGAGCCTCCAGCGACAGCCTCCAGTCCGGAGCCTCCAGCGACGTTCTCCAGTCCGGAGCCTCCAGCGACGTTCTCCAGTCCGGAGCTTCCAGCGACGGCCTCCAGTCCGGAGCCTCCAGCGACGGCCTCCACTGTCACGCCCTGACCTTAGAGATCATTTTTATGTCTCAATTTTGGTTTGGTCAGGGCGTGAGTTGGCGTGGGCATTCTATGTTTTGTGTTTCTATGATTTTCTATTTCTATGTTTTGGCCGGGTATGGTTCTCAAGCAGGGACAGCTGTCTACCGTTGTCTCTGATTGAGAACCATACTTAGGTAGCTCTTTTTTCCACCTGTGTTTGTGGGAAGTTGACTTTTGTTTAGGGCACAGCCTGTAGCTTCATGGTTAGTTTTTGTAGTGTTTGTTGTTTTGTCGGCGTCATTTTTATCAATAGAGAAAATGTACGCTCACCACGCTGCACCTTGGTCCTCTTTTTCCAACGGCCGTGACATTCAAACTCAATCTGCATGACAGAGTGATCTCCAGCCTCGTCCTCGTCAACACTCACACCTGTGTTAACGAGAGAATCACTGACATGATGTCAGCTGGTCCTTTTGTAGCAGTGCTGAAATGCAGTGGAAATGTTTTTGGGAGATTCAGTTCATTTGCATGGCAAAGAGGGACTTTGCAATTCATTTGATCACTCTTCATAACATTCTGGAGTATATGCAAATTGCCATCATACAAACTGAGGCAGCAGACGTTGTGAAAATTAATATTTGTGTCGTTCTCAAAACTTTTGGCCACGACTGTACATCCACAGGTACACCTCCAATTGACTCAAATTATGCCAATTAGCCTATCAGAAGTTTCTAAAGCCATGACATCATTTTCTGGAATTTTCTAAGCACAGTTAAGTATGTAATCTTCTGACCCATTGGAATTGTGATACAGTGAATTATCAGTGAAATAATCTGTCTGTAAACAATTGTTGGAAAAAGTACTTGTGTCATGCCAAACTAGATGTCCGAACCAACTTGCCAATACTATAGTTTGTTAAAAAGAAATTTGTGGAGTGGTTGAAAAATGAGTTTTAATGACTCCAACCTAAGTGTATGTAAACTTCCGACTTCAACTGTATAACCAACATGTCATTGAAGTTTTATTTATGCCATCAAACTCACTCTTGACCAATCAGAAAAATCGGTCATCCTGTTGGGTGACCAATCAGCTGCTAAGAAGAGACCAGAAGGATCACTAGACACGTTTCTGACATTTTAACAGTACAGACTACAGGAGGTAACCCGGTTGCCAGCGGTAACTGACAGCTTTATGGTCCTAAAGCTTTAAAGTAAAACCTCCCACCCTCCAGGACAGCTTTTACCGCCTTCTATCAAATATTTGTCTCATAGTGATTGTGTTTCTGGATTTCTTGCTGTTTGATTAACCTTTTTATCGACCACAGGTACTTGATTACAAATCCCAACAACTAGCGTCTTTAAACAAGCAATCAACATGTTGTTCTAAAGAGCTCCCAGGGCTCCTCTTAAATAAATGAAGGGGTGGTTTCTTAAATTGCCACAGAATGTTGCCATATGTACTCCTGGATAGAAAATCCAGCCCTGCGTAAATCCTATCTTATCTCTGTTTTTCTTACCAGATTGGAGCCTATTTCTCTGATATCAGCCACAGTAATGAACACATTTACCATTGTTTCTTGCACACCCCACGTATGTTTTCCAATACAAAGCCCTGCCAGATAACATTCATGTTTGTAAAATAAAAGGACACCCCTCCCAAGACAAAATGTGCAATTTCATTAAAAATAACTATTATTAGGGTTTGGAATCAGCTGATGTTGTACAGACATTACACCGAAGAATTTCACGAGGACTGATCATAGAGGGAAATCATATTATTAGTTTGTACAAGATACATTTAGGATATTTAATTGCTAATATTTATGTCACATTTTTGCTTTAATGTTTTCTGTAAGGTTCCCATACATTAATCAATTTCTTATCTCATAAAACCCCACAAAAACTTAGTTTTAGGAAAACAATATATTATCTTGCTCATGGGTGTGGGGAGGTTTGGCCCTTTTTGTTTAATGAGGTAATTTCAGGACAATAATGTCTGTCCATTTAAGGGGACCCCTTTTGACTCAATAGCACCACCAGAGGAAAACTTCTCTGGATGAGAAGCAGGGCACTATTCCCAAGGTCGGGCTGCTAAACACATAGGGACAGAGAAGCAAATTCTGGTTTGTTCCCAGTAAAATTTGGCTTTTTAAATACTTTCTCACTATAATGAAAAGCAGGTCCAGAGAAGAATACAGACTGGACTAGTGTGTGTCGGTGTGTATGTGTCCCTGCTGCCACAATCTATGTGGGGACAGGAAGTAAGTGGAAGTCCAGAGAGAGAGAGAGAGAGACAGAGAGAGACAGAGAGAGAGAGAGAGAGAGACACACACCGAGCGAGAGTGAGAGAGAGACACACACACAGAGCGAGAGAGAGACACACACACACAGGGCGAGAGAGAGAGCGAGACACACACACACACACAGAGCGAGAGAGAGCGAGACACACACACACAGAGCGAGAGAGAGAGCGAGACACACACACACACACACAGAGAGTGAGAGAGAGAGTGGGAGAGAGAGAGAGAGAGAGACACACAGAGCGAGACACACATACAGAGCGAGAGAGAGAGCGAGACACACACACACAGAGCGAGAGAGAGAGCGAGACACACACACAGAGCGAGAGAGAGAGCGACACACACACACACAGAGCGAGAGAGAGAGCGAGACACACACACAGAGCGAGAGAGAGAGCGAGACACACACACACAGAGCGAGAGAGAGAGCGAGACACACAGAGCGAGAGACACAGAGAGAATAGAGACAATGAGAAAGAAGAATAGAAAGAGAGTAGATAGAGAAAAAGATAGCAAGTGAGAGAGTCAAGTCCTGCAACCATATGATAAATACAACCATCAAAATCATGACAAGAACGGATACATCGCTTCAAGGGTCCTGCATGTGTTTCAAGCTGTACATTGCACACAATACACATCACTGAAACAATATCATATTTCCTCCAAAAAAATGTAATTTACTATACATGGCCATGAGTTTGATCCACTGAAAGAATTTGCTTCCATACAGAGTCTATAATACTCAAGGCCTGTCTAGTGTTAAACCTATGGCAACTAATCCTCTGACATATATTCTACTTCGTGTTGCTAACAACGCCTTCCCTCTAGGGAATGCACATTTATGGGACTCAGTGCAATTGGGCCATGAATAGCGTCTCCTAAAATGTATTAACCCAATGAGGGGTAAAATTGGTTGTTCCTCGTTGGGCCTAGCTGGGGGTTTGTGGGTAAGGTTTTATAGTTTATCGTTACGGTGACGACATGACATTGCATTGAGTGTAACTAAGACCCACCTGAGATGTTGAAGGTGTGTGTGTGTGTGTGTGTGTTTGTACGTGTGTGCGTGTGTCTGTGTGCGTTTGGGTGTTGAATGCGTGCCTGTGCGTCAGTTTCTGTGTGTGGGGGCAGGGGGGGGGGGGGGGGGGTTCTACAGGTAAAAGCATGGGGGAAATGGTTGAAACTTTGAACCTCAACACGAGCTGAAGAAATGAACTTAACTTCCATTAGAAGAGCTGCAGCTCATGTCGAGAAGCTCACTTCAGACAATCACTGGTACAGCTGATTAGCTGTCTTAAGTCAGATTTCAAGAAAAGCGAAATTAAGTGGAGACTTTTCTACTACGCTCATCACCAATGGGAACCATCGACATGGCTGGTTATCTTCCAGAGTGAACACCAGTAGAAGACGGGAAAGGGGAGACCCCTTTCGGACAATCAGAGCCATACAGCTGGAACGCCAACAACTTTCCGAGAAGGTTTGGTTCCGACCAAGACAAATGACGAACAAAGGCATTTCACACGTAAATACATTCTTATTCCAAGCGGGTGGCGGTTTGTGTACAATATGGTTAATGGGACAATAGTTATAGAATGTGTGTCACGGCCGTCGTAGGGAGGAGACCAAGGCGCAGCGTGATAAGCGTACATTGTTCTTTATTTAAAGAATGAACACTGAACAAAACTAACAAAACGAACCGTGAAGCTAATATGGCTAGTGCAGACAGGCAACTAAACATAGAATAAGAACCCACAAATACCCAAGGGAAAATTGCAACCTAAAATGGCAACCTAAATATCCCCAATCAGAGACAACGATAAACAGCTGCCTCTGATTGGGAACCAATTCAGGTCACCATCACAACCCTAGACAATACAAAACAAGAATACACACCCTCGTCACACCCTGACCTAACCAAAATAATAAAGAAAACATAGATAACTAAGGTCAGGGTGTGACAGTACCCCCCCCCCCCCAAAAGGGGCAGACTCCCGACCGCAAACCTGCATTTATAGGGGAGAGTCCGGGTGGGCATCTACCATCAGTGGCGGCTCTTGTTCTGGACGCCGCCCCCCCCATCTTTACACTGATCCCTCCGCCTTTGTAGATCCGGACTGTGGATCATCGCCGGAGGCTCTGGACTGTGGATCATCGCCGGAGGCTCTGGACTGTGGATCATCGCCGGAGGCCCCGAACTGGAGACCGTCGCTGGAGACCCCGGGCTGGGGACCTTCGCTGGAGACCCCGGCCTGGGGACCGTCGCTGGAAACCCTGGACTAGGGACCGTCGCTGGAGATCCCGGCCTGGGGACCGTCGCTGGAAACCCCGGGCCGGGGATCTTCGCTGGAGACCCCGGGCTGGGGATCGTCGCTGGAGGCCCCGGACTGTGGCCCGTCGTTGGAGGTTCCGGGCTGTGGCCCGTCGTTGGAGGTTCCGGGCTGTGGCCCGTCGTTGGAGGTTCCGGACTGTGGCCCGTCGTTGGAGGTTCCGGACTGTGGCCCGTCGTTGGAGGTTCCGGACTGTGGCCCGTCGTTGGAGGTTCCGGACTGTGAAACGTCGCCGGAAGCTCTGGACTGGGTACTGTCGCCGGATGCTCTGGACTGGATACTGTCGCCAGAAGCTCTGGACTGGGTACTGTCGCCGGAAGCTCTGGACTGGGTACTGTCGCCGGAACCTCTGGACTGGGTACTGTCGCCGGAAGCTCTGGACTATGGAAGCACACTGGAAACCTGATGCGTGGTGCCAGAACTGTTGGTACCGGGCTGAGGGCACGCACCTCAGGGCAAGTGCGGGGAAGAGGCACAGGCCGTACTGGACTGTGGAAGCGCACTGGAGGCCTGATGCGTGGTGCCGGAACTGGTGGTACCGGGCTGAGGACACGCACCTCAGGGCAAGTGCGGGGAAGAGGCACAGGCCGTACTGGACTGTGGAAGCGCACTGGAGGCCTGATGCGTGGTGCCGGAACTGGTGGTACCGGGCTGAGGACACGCACCTCAGGGCAAGTGCGGGGAAGAGGCACAGGCCGTACTGGACTGTGGAAGCGCACTGGAGGCCTGATGCGTGGTGCCGGAACTGGTGGTACCGGACTGAGGACACGCACCTCAGGGCGAGTGCGGGGAGGAGGAACAGGACGTACTGGACTCTGGAGGCGCACTGGATGTCTGGTGCACGGTGCAGGTATTGGTGGTACCGGGCTGGGGACACGCACCTCAGGGCGAGTGCGGGGAGCAGGAACAGGATACACTGGGCCGTGGAGACGTCCTGGATGGATGCCCATTCTAGCCCGGCAAATGCGAGGAGCTGGAATAGATCACACCGTGCTATGAATGCGAACTGGAGACACCGTGCGCATTTCTGCAAAACATGGTGCCTGACCAGTCACACCCTCCCCACGGTAAGCACGAGGAGTTGGCTCAGGTCTCCAACATGACTCAGCCAATCTCCTCGTGTGCGCCCCCCAACAAAATTATTGGGGCTGCCTCTCCGGCTTCCGTGCTAAACGTGTCCCCTCATATCGTCGCCGTTCATCCCGTGCTATCTCCACCTGCTTCCATGGTAGGCGATCCTCTCCTGACAATATTTCCTTCCACGTGCAGGATCCTTTACCGTCCAGGATTTCGTCTCATGTCCATGCTGTCTGCTCCATCAAACGCTGCTCCTCCTTTTCACGCTGCTTGGTCCTTTTATGGTGGGTTCTTCTGTCACGGACGTCGTAGGGAGGAGACCAAGGCGCAGCGTGATAAACGTACATTCTTCTTTATTTAAAGAATGAACACTGAACAAAACGAACAAAATAACAAACGAACCGTGAAGCTAATATGGCTAGTGCAAACAGGCAATTAAACATAGCATAAGAACCCACAAATACCCAAGGGAAAATGGAAACCTAAATATGAATCCCCAAACAGAGATAAACAGCTGTCTCGGATTGGTAACCAATTCAGGCCACCATAGACCTACATATGCCTAGACTTACAAACAACCCTAGACAATACAAAACAAGAATACCCACCCTCGTCACACCCTGACCTAACCAGAATAATAAAGAAAACATAGATAACTAAGGTCAGGGCGTGACAATGTGTCCCTTTTTCTCTCTCTTCCCCCCTACCCCCTCTCCATCTATGTTGTAACAAACTGTCATATCGTGTCAGTCCACTAGGGACCTTTGTCTCATGTAAGTGTGTGTGTGTATATTCTGTGTTATTATTTATTTAGCTAGTAAATAAATTAGTAAACCAATTTGTGTAGTACTGAATAATGCGCAAGGCTGGGGTTTTTGCAGATCCAAGAAGGTTACGATTGTTCAGAAGGAGTGTTTGATAATGATTAATAAGATGACTGTTTATCGATGTTATAGGTAAAGACCTTATTAGAGTTTAATTCGGGAGATGGTAACACTCTAAACAACTTATTCCGTGGTGCCCCAAATCCTAATGAGTTAATTGTTAAATTATTCATTTAAATCTGGGTAACAATTAAACATAGTTAGTGGATTAAATAAATAACATTTATCAGATTAATGAAAGTAAAGTTATGACATATTGGAGCCCCCGTGCGAGGAATCTAAGACAGAATTAGGCCTTGCTGTTGAATTCAGTCTATATGAAGTGTGTAGCAGATAAAGTTATACACCAATAAGCGCTGTAGGCAGGATTATTTTTGAGAGTGATTGTGTGTGATTCCCCTCCGTTGTAGGGAGAATTACAAAATTTCTAAGAGCTAGGCCATATGTACCAGCCGATTCAAGAAATTTGAGAAATAGATTTGTTTGGCCAAAGCAAAGTTCTATCACTGTCTCTCGCGTTTCAGGAGCGTGAGTAGACCACGGCGAGTATTTCTTTACCGCGTGTTATGGTAACATCGCTAGAAAAAACACCTATTGGGTTGAACGCGAGACTTTGTTAGTAAACCACTGGTCGTGTATTGAAGGGGACCCTGTATGTGTGCTTGGAAGTTAAGATTCCTGTACAACAACCGCTAGCTCTGCATTTGATGCTAAGCAAACAAAGAAAGAGCAGCCATTTTCCTTTGTTCACGGCAAAATCCCATGATTGCGGGAGTCCCGTGTGATTTCAGCTTTCAGGGGTAAGTGACCCCTTGTGGTGAAGAATTGACAGTCATTTTTTTGTAAAAAACAATGTATCCGTTGTGAGGGACAACGTCTCCTCACATTTGTAACAACTGGATACACTTTATTAATAATATCCAACCAATCTCAATTGATTAGATATTATTGTCTCATTCGATTTAACATTAACATTGCTTAATCAATTAAAATTGCTTTTGCAAGCCTCCCGGGTGGCGCAGCGGTCTAGGGCACTGCATTGCAGCGCTAGCTGTGCCACCAGAGATTCTGGGTTTGCGCCCAGGCTCTGTCGCAGCCGGCCGCGACCGGGAGGTCCGTGGGGCGACGCACAATTGGCCTGGCGTCGTCCGGGTTAGGGAGGGTTTGGCCGGTAGGGATATCCTTGTCCCATAGCGCACCAGCGATTCCTGTGGCGGGCCGGGCGCAGTGCGCGCTAGCCAAGGTTGCCAGGTGCACGGTGTTTCCTCCGACACATTGGTGCGGCTGGCTTCCGGGTTGGATGCGCGCTGTGTTAAGAAGCAGTGCGGCTTGGTTGGGTTGTGTTTCGGAGGACGCATGGTTTTCGACCTTCGTCTCTCCCTAGCCAGTACTGGAGTTGTAGCGATGAGACAAGATAGTAATTACTAACAATTGGATACCACGAAATTGGGGTGAAAAAGGGGGTAAAATAAAAGAAAAAATAATTTGCTTTTGCAAATTCATTGAAGTCCAACTCCCACATTACTGATCCATTATTGATGAATCATTACCGTCTATGTCACGACTTCCGCCGAGGTTGGTCCCTCTCCTTGTACGGGCGGTGTTCGGCGTTTGACGTCACCGGTCTTCTAGCCATCGGTGATCCATCTTTAATTTTCCATTGGATTTGTCTTTATTTTCTACACACCTGGTTTTCATTATCCAATTACATGTTCATGTATTTAACCCTCTGTTTTCCCCATGTTTGTTGTGCGTGATTATTTCTATGTTCAGTTCGATTCATGATAGCTAGTTTTTCAACGGGTGCTGTGTTCACCCGTGAGTAATATTTACAGTTGGTTTTTTGGTCAAGTGTATGTGTTTACCTTGTGCCTTTATTTTTTGAGTAAAGTAAGTTGCTCACTCATTTTGCTCTCCTGCGCCTGACTTCATGAACCAGCTACACTCACCTTCTGACAGTCTATAAATAGATTAAAATCATTTTTGTAGCTTCCAACGACTCAAAACCCAACTTTAAAAAAATATAAAAATAATTGTGCAAGCTATCAGAGGGGGTGGTCCCCATTCCCCCCCTAATTAGTGAATCCTCACCCGTAGAAGGATTGATCGCTGACCTCAGCCGCAATATAAACCCAAACTATGCCATAAGCATGAAAACAGCAGAAATTGCATCAGACACCCTCCAAAATAAACCATCAGGCACAGGCCTTGTAAAGGTTCTCTCTAGTTTAGCCCTGATGTGTGGCCTCCAGCAGAGATTGACATCGGTCCAGTACCGCAGTCCGCAGCAGAAGCATGAGCAAGAAACGGTTGACATGAAGGGACAGGTAGAGAGAACCAGGAAACTAGATAAATCTGACCAATTATCTACAAAAAGGAACACGCAACTTGATAACATGCATGAGCAGTAATTCTAGTCCAAATGCTGCAGACCAAGCACGATCAATTAGAATGAATTTATGAACACAATGACCAAGTTGGATGAAAAAACAGCGGAACTCAGCGGAAGTCGTTGATCAAATGATTGATGAGAGAACCCAGGTGAGAAAATGGAAAAATGTATCTCCAAGCAAGCGGAGGAAATCTCATCACTGACTCTCTTACGCCACCCTCAAGACCTTTACCTGTAAACCATGGCAGATAAATATGAGGCCGAACAGAGCCAGTGCGACACTCACGTGTCTAAAATAGGTACTCTACGCGCATAAGTGGACAATGCTATGCAGCAGAATACCACCCTTAGGTACCTTCTGGAGGAATTCTAGAACGGTCACGCGCTACAGCGTGACTACCCAACCAAGCAACCGGAGCTCAGTATACAAAGGAGTGAAGACGGAAAAAGGTTTCAGACTTTGCCTCTCTCAGGTGTCCCTCAGTATTCTCCTCTTGGCCAATCGGCACAGAGTAATATGGAGCCTCCTCGCCAACAAAGCCAAAGCTTGGTTTCTCCTCTTGGCCTTTCGGACCCAATTTCCCCACAAGATGAAGACAACCCTCTCTGCGCATTTGGCACGGAACGCCTTGACAAAATCGTCTAAAACTTCTGCACTTTTGACCCCGTTCCATGGAAACCAAACGATACTGATACTTTCTTAGCAGACATAGAAGGCTCCTTGGATGGCTACGGGTACAAACAGGCTTTATAGACAAGTGACAAGGTTCATCCGTCTACAACAGCAACACATGCAAAACGACTACGTGAAACTTGCCACAGCTTTGAAAATAGAATTCAGTGGTTCGGCAACTCGCAAACACAACAGCTCGCTGGCTAACATTGTCAAACAAGCTCGGAAGGAACACCCACAAGCATATTATCATAGGCTTCTTTCAGCGTACTTTGGCCTACTCACTGAAACAGGAATGGAAGAGCTATTGCCATTCAAACAAATGTTTCTGTCGAACATGTATCCCCGCTTCATTAACTACTTGGGCCCCACAGCTTACGATGGTCTGCCAACCTTACAACTCAGAGAACTTGCGAGCACAGCTTTTGAGGCATCAAAAGTGAGCCACGCTAAGAGCCCTGACATCTCGGGTTTAAAGATTGAACTGGAGCACTCACTCCAGTTAGAGGGTGCGTTAACAGGGATAGGAGCATTGAAAGATGACGCACAACAAAGGTATCTACCACAAAATAGATATAAAGTACGTCGCCAGCGCAATGACTACCGCTACAATCAATCTGATCGCTACGTTCTTGCACCCAACCCACACAAAGTGTCAAGGCACAAGGGTAACAAGGGTGACAAAAGGTTCAATGACCGACGCATAGACCAATACTCTCTAGAAGCTCTGCTAAGAGAAGTACAAAAGCGCCAACATTTTGAGAAAATGGAAAAAGATAAGTCACCATGACTAGGCATGGATTTGCCGGACAACAGGTCCGCTGAAATTAACTCCATTGGTGAGAACGTAAACAATCAAATTACTCCCTCTCTCAATCGAAACCCTATCCAGGGCCCGCTCAATCAAGAAACAAGCCCACGGGCTTTGACTACAGACTAGGATTCAAATGTTGTGATGCACCAGGTAAACATTGCAATAGTCAATTCCACTCAAACTCCGATGAGTGATATGTTTTAACCACGTACACAAATGACACATCACGCCTTCGTAAACATTCACTCCACTTTGTGGGGAATATGACCACAAAGCGCAACTCAGAGGCCATACATCAAAACAGTCCTGGAGGACTGCTTAACTTGTGATGCGCTAATTGATTCAGGCTCGACAATATCGCTCATCTCTCAAACATTGTTCAATGATATCAAAAGGGCTTTGAACCCAGATAAACGTTGGTTAAAAACAGAATGATGTGACACTGAACTTCGAGGTTTCACTCAGACTACCTCGCCTCTCACAATGCAACTCATGCTGAAACTACACTTCCAAGACGTATTGCTTGCTCACCCTGTGTATGTTACCAGCCTCGAAACTGAACATCTGCTACTCGGAGCAGACTTGATGGGTCGTTTGGTCCCACTAATGGATTAGGAAAACAACCAATTGTGGCCACTGACCACACTGGCTTCTCCTAACGCTGACTGTGACACAGTCATCCACAAGGAGCATCTCTTGATAGTACCCCTTGGGGAAAAGATCTTTCGACACCTCTTGGTACAGAATCTGACTCAAGCAGATATTACGATATCTCATCACATTCAATCATCAAACCTGATTGACTATTCTGCATTCCAAGCAAATAGGCAGTAACTGCTCATTTGGTTGAAAATTTGTTAATGTCATTTTTGCTACAATAAATACATGCTTAATCATGTGTACAAGTATCCTGTCTCTATTGTATTGTGGTTTGGAGAAAATGGGGGTCATATTAGCAGTAACTGCAAAAA
The DNA here is from genome assembly GCF_029448725.1 of Salvelinus fontinalis. Lineage (NCBI taxonomy): Eukaryota > Metazoa > Chordata > Actinopteri > Salmoniformes > Salmonidae > Salvelinus > Salvelinus fontinalis. Next base: position 16,800,958 of record NC_074667.1, read on the forward strand.
GTTACTGTGAAACCAAGGTACATGGCGGTAACTGAACTTACTGCCTTTTAGCTTGGTTTCAACCTGCCCTTGGCTGTAGTTACTGCGTTTTACCTTGGTATCATATCATTTTATTCTGATAGTGATGCAATCGAACCTGTATGACGCTTACTGACAGCTACACACACATACATTGCTTATCTAGGGACAACTTCATGGCACAGCATTCTCGGGGGAAAATAATTGTTGAACTTACTCTGAAACACCGACATCCAGACACTGGTAAGAACTAGCTAGCTAAGTAGATCTGAGTTCAAAATTAATTAGCTAGCTAGCAAGCTAAGCTAACTAACTAGCTAGTGAGCATAGACTAACTATCTCATAAGAGATCTGCAATTGATATTAACTTCAATCTATTAGCCCTACAATTGATTATTCTTCTGACACTTCATGTGATGGTTTCTTTGAATCAGTACAACATACACGATTTCTAGCCAATAACAGCTACCTAGCTAAAACTGACACGCCCCTACCAAAATATCAAAACATACCTAGCTAGCATTAGCATGAAGCAATAGATTTGTGCTACATGCTTTCATAAGAGGTGATCAGCAGTTTATAATAGCTTCAATCTATTATACCTAGAATTAATATAATCCCTATATTCTGACATTCCATGAGTTATGTGAATCAGTAACGTTACACCACACACACACGATCTCTAGCCAGCTGACGGTCAGTTGGACGTGCATCTTTTATATTCCAGTGTTGCGGAACTGTCCCGGTTTAGGAAAGTTAAAATCCCAAATTGTATCCATCACCTTTGTTGTTGGCATATATAATTAGTACAACAAGCTTTGGCATGCCAAATATGTGTGCTCAATGTGTCTGCTTCAGTGCCATCATTACATGAATGTGGAAAAAACTGTTTTGCCAAAATGACTTCAACCAATCCCTGTGGCCTAGGTGATTAGTATCTATGCAGATTAAAGTTGCCATGTGAGGGTGCATTAGGACAGTACAACCACATCAATATTAGTTTTTTTTCCTGTCACTGCCATCCATGCAATTTCTTTTTATTTGTAAATAAAGATGCAAATTTTAGAGCCTTTTTGGGAGCAGGTATGAAATGAATAGATGACTTAAGACAGTGAAAATTATCATGATAATGTTTGCACAAGATAAAATCAACATTGATTAAATCCTATATTATAGAATAACTGAAAAGGATTATGATCATGTGTTTGCACACCACAAAATGTCAGTATTAATTATTATCATCCATGACAGAATATAATCATTAGGATGCATGTCCCTGATTTGTTGCTCTATTTATTTCAGTTGAGTTTGAGGGCCATATTCCAGCAAAGATTCCTGATCTACCCCCTTCAACTGAAGTCACAGTGTCAACACTATTTGAAGAAATAGAGAACCAGTGGGTGGTCTCTGACTCCTTAGACATCAGTCTACTAGATGAGAAATCAATTGCCAATGATGATAATGAGGATTATCATCCACCTTCAGAGTTGGATGTTTCAGCACAAGTGGCAGCTGAACCCGTGGTAACAAACTCCAGATGTACTATCAAACAAGAAATCCAAGATTCTACCAATGGGTAAGCCATGTGGTCCCAAATGACAGAGGCAATGTACTCAGAATATTTCAGAGGGTAGGCAAAAGGAAATATGGGAAAAGTATTGGGAGATGAAGTACAAGGAGAAGAGGACATGCATCTTCCACATGGTGGCACAGCAATCTAAGAAAAATGTCACTGTTGGCACTGAGAGTCGACACAGCAGGTCGTTTGTGTACCATCTTCCAAACCAGAGCAGTTCTGCACAACAGGTGTGAAAAGTGTTTTTTCTGACAACATTGGGCTACCACCCCAAAAATGACAAGTTGATTGTCATGATGATGGGCAAGTCAATCACCACTAAACTGATTCCACCAAAGGATCAGAGGGGAAAGAAAGCTTCAGCGAGAAAATTGATCATGAATCCAATCCTGCAACACATTGAGTCCTTCCAACCCCAAATCAGCCACTACAGACGAGAGCATGCCCCACATCGCCTCTATCGCCTCTAAGCCAGCAGCATACCACCCTGCATACCACTGTGGGCTTGCTTCTGAAGCTAAGCAGGGTTGGTCCTGGTCAGTCCCTGGATGGGAGACCAGATGCTGCTGGAAGTGGTGTTGGAGGGCCAGTAGGAGGCACTCTTTCCTCTGGTCTAAAAAATATCCCAATGCCCCAGGGCAGTGATTGGGGACACTGTCCTGTATAGGGGGACGTTAAACGGGTGTCCTGACTCTCTGAGGTCATTAAAGATCCCATGGCACTTATCGTAAGAGTATGGGTGTTAACCCCGGTGTCCTGGCTAAATTCCCAATCTGGCCTTCAAACCATCATGGTCACCTAATAATCCCCAGTTTACAATTGGCTCATTCATCCCCCTCCTCTCCCCTGTAACTATTCCCCAGGTCGTTGCTGCAAATGAGAACGTGTTCTCAGTCAACTTACCTGGTTAAATAAAATAAATAAATACCTCCCAAGTGACGTCAACATTTGGTTAATGCATACAGTGCCTTGAAAAAGTATTCATCCCCCTTGGCTTTTTTCCTATTTTGTTGCATTACAACCTGTAATTTAAATAGATTTTTATTTGGATTTCATGTAATGGACATACACAAAATAGTCCAAATTGGTGAAGTGAAAAGAAAAGAAAAAAAGTGGTGCATGCATATATATTCACCGCCTTTGCTATGAAACCCCTAAATAAGATCTGGTGCAACCAATTACCTTCAGAGGTCACATAATTAGTTAAATAAAGTCCACTTGTGTGCAATCTTAGTGTCACATGATCTGTCACATGATCTCAATATATATACAACTGTTCTGAAAGGCCCCAGAGTCAGCAACACCACTAAGCAAGCGGCACCATGAAGACCAAGGAGTTCGCCAAACAGGTCAGGGACAAAGTTGTGGAGAAATACAGATCAGGGTTGGGTTATAAAAAAATATCTGAAACTTTGAACATACCACGGAGCACCATTAAATCCATTATTCAAAAATTGAAATATGGCACCAAAACAAACCTGCCAAGAGAGGGCCGCCCACCAAAACTCACAGACCGGGTAAGGAGGGCATTAATCAAAGAGACAAGTTTATTCGGTATCGCTATTGTTGGCCTGAATCAATGCTGTTGTGTGGTTGGCTATTGTAGTAAGCTAATATAATGCTATATTGTGTTTTTGCTGTAAAACACTTAAAAAAATCTGAAATATTGGCTGGATTCACAAGATGTTTGTCTTTCATTTGCTGTACGCTGTGTATTTTTCAGAAATGTTTTATGATGAGTATTTAGGTAATACACGATGGTCTCTGTAGTTATTCTAGTTGCTTTGGTGAGAGTTGTGATGGTGGCTGCAATGGTAAACTATGATTTTATACCTGAAATATGCACATTTTTCTAACAAAACATTTATTGTATAGCATATGTTATCAGACTATCATCTGATGAAGTTTCTTGGTTAGTGGCTATTTATATCTTTATTTAGTCGAAATTGTGATAGCTACCTATGCAGGAAAAGAGTGGTGGGAAAAAAAGTTGTGTCTTTTGCTATCGTGGTTAGCTAATAGATTTACATATTGTATCTTCCCTGTAAAACATTTTAAAAATCAGAAATGATGGCTGGATTCACAAGATGTGTATCTTTCATCTGGTGTTTTGGACTTGTGATTTAATGATATTTAGATGCTAGTATTTACTTGTGGCGCTATGCTAGCCTCTACAGAGTACCTAACCCGGATCCGGGAGCACCCCCCACCCCACCCACACTGATTAGCATCGCTAGCATAGCGTCACAATTAAATAGTAGCATCTAAATATCATTAAATCACAAGTCCAAGACACCCAATGAAAGACACAGATCTTGTGAATAAAACCACCATTTCAGATTTTTTAAATGTTTTACAGGGAAGACACAATATGTAAATCTATTAGCTAAACACGTTAGCAAAAGACACCATTTTCTTACTCCAACAGTTTCTTACTCCATCAGGTGCTATCACCAATTCGGCTAAACTAAGATATTGATAGCCACTAACCAACAAACAAATTCATAAGATGACAGTCTGATAACATATTTATGGTATAGCATAGTTTTTTTTTTTTAAATGTGCATTTTTCAGGTATAAATCACAGTTCTACATTGCAGCTGCAATCTGATATAGTGCTGATGCAGCTAGAACAATTACAGAGACCAACGTTATATAACTAATTACTTGTCTTAAAACATTTCAGAAAAAATACACAGCGTACAGACATTGAAAGCCCAACATCTGGTGAATCCAAACAATATTTCAGATTTTTTAAATGTTTTATAGCGAAAACAAAATGTAGCGCTAAATTAGCATAACTAGGCCAGCCAGAACCAGCTGGACGCGCCCGACCAGTTCACATGCACGACAGATATATGAAATAACATCGTAAATTGGGTCTTACTATTGCTGATCTTTCATCAGAATGTTGATCAAGGTGTCCTTAGTCCTGATGAGTCGTTCAATCCATTCACAATGGCAACTTCCCCTCTTCATTTAGCCTGGGTACTGGTCGACTGGCACGGTCCCTGTCCAAAGTTAAAAAACTCAAAGAACGGAACACGGCAAAACTCCCGAAAAAATTCTAATAATCTGATTAAACTATATTGAAAAAACATACATTACGGTGATATGGTCACATGTATCAAACAAACTTCGAGACGGAGATAGTTTTCATCCGTAACGTCAGCATAACAAAAGACAATGGCACCTCTACAACGCGCATTTCAGAAACCGGAAGTTGTCGGTCACGCTAAAGAAATAGGTCTTATTTCACGTCAGTACAAGATAAACAAAAAATTTCTCCTCTGACAACTTCCTGACACCCAGAGGAAGAAGAATGAAGTGTGTTTCGGGTCATAGGTGGCATGACCATATATAGGCAGAGCGTTGAAGCGAGCATACACATCTTGCAATCTTCTTCTGGCTCAGGGAAAGTGCTGTGAAATGACCTGTGTTTCACTCAGAGACGAAATTGGAACGGTTTTAGAAACCATAGCTTGTTTTCTATCCAATGGTATATGGTTATATGCATATAGTAAAAGCAATAATTGAATAAGAGGCAGTTTAATCTGTAGAGGCAATTATGCTAATGCGAAACAGCACCCCCTGTATTCTCAAGAAGCTAGTCAGCTTTATTACTGATGGGGGTGCTCCCGGACCCGAGATTGGGAGGAAGTAGAAGTTAATAACCCTCACGGCTTGCAAGGCCCGGATCATTAAGGCCAATATTTTATTTCGGTAATGCACCTACCCAGGTCTTTTCGGACCTGTTACATGCATCTTGTATTTTGGTCATACAAGTAAACCACAATATATTTGGAATAGCGAAGCTACTATTATTGATATATTCTAAACACGTTTAGAACTTCAATTCAAAGATAACTTACATCATACCCCCCACATTCGAGAATAAAGACTATTTACCGTCGTCTTGCAGACTGGGAAAAGCAATGCCGGTTGGATTCCGTCACCATCTCTGTCGACCTCATATATATATATACTGCTCAAAAAAATAAAGGGAACACTTAAACAACACAATGTAACTCCAAGTCAATCACACTTCTGTGAAATCAAACTGTCCACTTAGGAAGCAACACTGATTGACAATAAATTTCACATGCTGTTGTGCAAATGGAATAGACAAAAGGCGGAAATTATAGGCAATTAGCAAGACACCCCCCAAAACAGGAGTGATTCTGCAGGTGGTGACCACAGACCACTTCTCAGTTCCTATGCTTCCTGGCTGATGTTTTGGTCACTTTTGAATGCTGGCGGTGCTCTCACTCTAGTGGTAGCATGAGACGGAGTCTACAACCCACAAGTGGCTCAGGTAGTGCAGTTCATCCAGGATGGCACATCAATGCGAACTGTGGCAAAAAGGTTTGCTGTGTCTGTCAGCGTAGTGTCCAGAGCATGGAGGCCCTACCAGGAGACAGGCCAGTACATCAGGAGACGTGGAGGAGGCCGTAGGAGGGCAACAACCCAGCAGCAGGACCACTACCTCCGCTTTTGTGCAAGGAGGTGCACTGCCAGAGCCCTGCAAAATGACCTCCAGCAGGGTGAAGATAACCACCCAGCCAGGACGGGTTGTGCAGGCTCCAAGCTCGAGTCCTCCGGTGCGCCTCCACGGCCCAGTGTATCCGGTGCCTCTGCCAAGGACAGGGCCTCCTGTATGTCTCTCCAGCCTGGTGAGTCCTGTGCCTGCACCCAGAACTAATCCGCCTGTATGTCTCCCCAGCCTGGTGAGCCCTGTGGCAGCTCCGTGTACCAGACTGACCATACGTCTCCTCACTCCAGTGATGATCCATGGCACGAAGCCTCCAGTGATGATCCATGGCACGAAGCCTCCAGTGATGATCCATTGGCACGAAGCCTCCAGTGACGATCCATTGGCACGAAGCCATCAAGTGACGATCCATTGGCACGAAGCCATCAAGTGACGATCCATTGGCACGAAGCCATCAAGCGACGATCCATTGGCACGAAGCCATCAAGCGACGATCCATTGGCACGAAGCCATCAAGCGACGATCCATTGGCACGAAGCCATCAAGCGACGATCCATTGGCACGAAGCCATCAAGCGACGATCCATTGGCACGAAGCCATCAAGCGACGATCCATTGGCACGAAGCCATCAAGCGACGATCCATTGGCACGAAGCCATCAAGCGACGATCCATTGGCACGAAGCCATCAAGCGACGATCCATTGGCACGAAGCCATCAAGCGACGATCCATTGGCACGAAGCCATCAAGCGACGATCCATTGGCACGAAGCCATCAAGCGACGATCCATTGGCACGAAGCCATCAAGCGACGATCCATTGGCACGAAGCCATCAAGCGACGATCCATTGGCACGAAGCCATCAAGCGACGATCCATTGGCACGAAGCCATCAAGCGACGATCCATTGGCACGAAGCCATCAAGCGACGATCCATTGGCACGAAGCCATCAAGCGACGATCCATTGGCACGAAGCCTCCAGCGGCGGTCTCCAGTCCGGGGCCTCCAGCGGCGGTCTCCAGTCCGGGGCCCGCGACGAGGGACCCCTCACACCAGAGGTGCCACCAAAGTGGGGTGAGCCAGTGGTGGAGCGGGGTCTGCGTCCCGCACCTGAGCCGCCACCGTGGATAGATGCCCACCCAGACCCTTCCCTATAGGTTTAGGTTTTGCGGCCGGAGTCCGCACCTTTGGGAGTAGGTACTGTCACGCCCTGACCTTAGAGATCCTTTTTATGTCTCTATTTTGGTTTGGTCAGGGTGTGAGTTGGGGTGGGTATTCTGTGTTCTATTATTTCTATTTCTATGTTTTGTCCGGGTGTAACAGTTTAACTTTACGTCCGTCTCCTCGCCGCGACCGCGAACCAGGGACCCTGCACACATCAACAACAGTCACCCACGAAGCATCGCAGCGCAAGGGGAACCACTACTTCAAGGTTTCAGAGCGAGTGACGTAACTGATTGAAACGCTATTAGCGCGCATCACCGCTAACTAGCTAGCCATTCACATCCGTTACACGGGTATGGTTCTCAATCAGGGACAGCTGTCTATCGTTGTCTCTGATTGAGAACCATACTTAGGTAGCCCTTTTTCCCACCTGTCTTTGTGGGAAGTTGACTTTGTTAATGGCGTTTAGCTTCACGGTTTGTTTTGTAATGTTTATTTTTGTTCGCCGTCTTTCCATATAAATAAAGAAAATGTACGCTCACTACGCTGCACCTTGGTCCTCTTCTTTCAACGCCCGTGACACTGAGTATAACAGAACTGATTTGGCAGGCAAACCTGAGAAATCCATCCAGGAAGTGGGATTTTTTAAATGTTTGTAGTTTTGACTTAGGACTCAAATTGCACTTCCTATGGCTTCCACTAGATGTCAACAGTCTTTAGAAATTGTTTCAGGCTTGTATTCTGAAAAATGAGGAAGTAAGAGCAGTCTGAATGAGTGGACCCTACAGTGTCCCAGAGCTTTTTCATGCGCACGCTCGAGAGCGCGCCTTTCTTGTTTACCTTTTATATTGACGACGTTATTGTCCGGTTGAAATATTATTGATTATTATGACTAAACATCCTGAGGATTGATTATAAACATCGTTTGACATGTTTCTAAGAACTTTACGGATACTATTTGGATTTTTCGTCTGCCTGTTGTGACTGCGTTTGAGCCTGTGGATTACTGAACAAAACGCGCGAACAAAACGGAGGTTTTTGGATATGAACATGGACTTTATCGAACAAAACAAACATTTATTGAGTAAATGGGAGTCTTGTGAGTGCAACCATATGAAGATCATCAAAGGTAAGTGATTAATTTTATCACTATTTCTGACTTGTGTTATTCCTCTACTTGGCTACTGTTTGTAATGATTTGTCTGCTGAGCGCTGTTCTCAGATAATCGAATGGTATGCTTTCGCCGTAAAGCCTTTTTGAAATCTGACACCGTGGTTGGATTAACAAGAAGTTAATCTTTAAACCGATGTATAACACTTGTATGTTTTATGAATTTTTATAATGAGTATTTCTGTTTTTTAATTTGGCGCTCTGCAATTTCACTGGATGTTGGCCAGGTGGGACGCTAGTGTACCCTAGTGAGGTTAAGCAACATTTCTTAAAATCCGTCCCATATACCATGTTCTTACAAAAAAAGGGTTTAAATTCTATAGTACAACCACTCAAATGCTTCTTTAAGATGCCCTCTGGTGGTCAAACTAGCCCTAACTAACATTAATGGTACCAGTGGATCACACTTAAATAACGTGCCATAGAATTCTGCGACAAAATGCAAGCTGCGCCACAGTACGCTGCAATTTTTAAAGGACGAACCACTGTACTGTTGAGCCTTGTGTATCTCAGCCTTCTGACATTTTTCCTCCCCTTTCTCTCGACCTGAGAACCTCCCTGGCCCCACCCTTTCCTGAAACTTATACAGGTGTCTTACCTTTCCCTCCCTGTTCCACAACTCTTGCTTGTTGCTTGTTTTTAACCACTGTTCTTATCAACTCCTTGGCTTCTGCTTTACTGATTGACAATTCCATTTCAACATTAGGATGTTTGAGAGCCTGTTTGGCGAGAACAAACACCTCCTTATTGCCCTCTAATCCCACATGAACTGGGGGGGGGGGGGGGGGGGCTTACATTCTGTGTAACATTCTGCTTACATTCTGTTTTTACATGTCCAATGGTCAATTTGATATTGATCCAGCTTGGTATACTCACATGGGCTTCAGCCTTCATTCTGCTTACACATGTCTAATATTTAAACTTATATTGATTATTCTTTCTTTTTCAAAGAGAACAGTATAGTTAATGAGAATCACCAGATGACTGGAAAATGCTACCACAGCACTGCAAAACCTCATACAATACATCCTGTCTGCTTTGAGACACAAATGGATTTTTGCTCATCAGTGCTGCATGGGAGACAGAGCAGATGACTACCCTGTCTGGCCTCCATCCACTCAGCCAAGAGTATGGCCGGCAACTCCATTGTGTAAACAGATAAATGATCAATTTCTCTTTTTTCACTGCCACCTTAAACTCAGGAACACTCAAAGCTCCACCTGTCCCTGTTTAAGGGTCCTTAGATCCATCTGTGAATATACAGTGACTTGTGAATTTATTCACCCCCTTGCATTTTCCCTATTTTGTTGCCTTACAACCTGGAATTAAAATTGATTTTTGGGAGTTTGTATCATTTGATTTACACATACCTACCACTTTGAAGATGCAAAATATTTTTTATTGTGAAACAAACAAGAAATAAGACAAAACAACAACTTGAGCGTGCATAACTATTCAACCCCCCCAAAGTCAATACTTTGTAGAGACACCTTTTGGCAATTACAGCTGCAAATTTCCCCTTAAACCACTTGAGTGTTGCTTTAGCAGAATGCTTAGGGTCATTGACCTGCTGGAAGGTGAACCTCCGTCCCAGTCTCAAATCTCTGGAAGACTGAAACAGGTTTCCCTCAGGAATTTCACTGTATTTAGCGCCATCCATCACTCCTTCAAGTCTTACCAGATTCCCAGTCCCTGCCGAGGAAAAACATCCCCACAGCATGATGCTCCCACCACCATGCTTCACTGGGGATGGTGTTATCGGGTGATGAGGGGTGTTGGGTTTGCACCAGACATAGCGTTTTCCTTGATGGCCAAAAAGCTACATTTGTCTCATCTGACCAGAGTACCTTCTTCCATATGCTTGGTGAGTCTCCCACATGCCTTTTGGCGAACACCAAAATTGTTTGCTTATTTGTTTCTTTAAGCAATGGCTTATTCTGGCCACCCTTCCGTAAAGCCCAGCTCTGTAGAGTGTACGGCTTAAAGTGGTCCTATGGACAGATACTCCAATCTCCGCTGTGGAGCTCTGCAGCTCCTTCAGGGTTATCTTTGATCTCTTTGTTGCCTCTGACTAATGCCCTCCTTGCCTGGTCTATGAGTTTTGGTGGGTGGCCCTTTCTTGGCAGGTTGTTGTGGTTCCATATTCTTTCCATTTTTTAATATTGGATTTAATGGTGCTCTGTGGGATGTTCAAAGTTTGATCTTTTTTTATAACCCCTACTTCTCCAACTTTGCCCCTGACCTGTTTGGAGAGCTCCTTGGTCTTCATGGTGCCGCTTGCTTAGTGGTGTTTCTGACTCTGGGGCCTTTCAGAACAGTTGTGTGTGTATATACTGAGATCATGTGACACTTAGATTGCACACAGGTGGACTTTATTTAACAAATTGTGACTTCTGAATGTAATTGGTTGCACCAGATCTTATTTAGGGGCGTCATAGCAAAGGGGGTGAATATATATGCACGCACCACTTTTCCATTTTTTTCTTAGCAATTTTTTTTAAACAAGTTATATTTAAAATTTCACTTCACCAATTTGGACTATTTTGTGTATGTCCCTTACATGAAAGCCAAATAAAGATCAATTACAGGTTCTAGTGCAACAAAATAGGAAACACCAAGGGGGATGAATACTTTTGCAAGGCACTGTATTCAAGAAAGCATAGTATTGTGTTCTTAAAATGTTCACTTCAATTGAATTTACTCCTTATCAGCTCTGACCCTCTTAAGCCTTAAGGGGGCGCTAGTGTCAAACGCACATTAGTTTGCAATTTCGTCATGTCAAAGCTGGTGCACTGGCATTTTCCAGCCCTAACGCAAGGTTCGGCAATTTTCCTGTCTTATATCAGCATGCTTTCGCTCAGATGGGCTGGGTGGAAATATTTGACGTGTCTCCTTAAAAATATGATCCAAGGTGTTATTTGCTCAATGCAATCGCAAAGTGGTCAAGACTGATAAAGAGTTTTGCTCCTGAGACCGCTTGGTAATAAATCTTAATCACCAAAGCTTTATTAAAATATCAAGTTTGAGAGGAGTAAAACAGTGAGCTGACATTCCCTTTTTATCTATGCATTATAGGCAGGGCCACATTATTTTAGGCATGCAGGTCCCGTTTTGGAAGTGCGCATAATGTAGGCTATGTGTCCATGCCCATCATGAAACGAGAGATAAGAACCTATGTGAATATCTGTGAACCTCATACTTAGAAGTTATCTGTAACCTGTAAAAATGGCTTGTTTTCCTTTTTTTTTTTTATGTTCAAACCCCAAGCCTTACCTTAGGCCTACTATAACAAAGGCTGGTTGCTTATGCAAAGGCAGCAGCAATGCTTATCTTTTATTATCCTGCCGATTTTATGATATCATTACATTTCACATGTATTCTTTGTTGTAAAAAAACAATTGGTTGTAATAAATTAAATGAAATAAACAAGCAAACTTGGAGATATTCACCTTTTTGGTTTTTGGTGACAACTTCTGGACATGT